>NC_041390.1:607427264-607440425 GCF_002162155.2 Triticum dicoccoides
AGGTGGGCCCTAAGCCAGCCTAACATTTGAGTCAAACTTTCTAAAAAAACATAAAAAATTGAGTCAAACGGTGTGAGTTTTTTCATGCCACATCATCACTTATGGAGGGAGCCACCCATCAGATTTAGTGTCAGGTGCTGCTAATCGACCGATCAGTGCTTTCGGCAAATTGTCAACAGAAAACCGGATTTTTCTTTTGCCAAAAAAATTGTCGTGCTATGTTTATTTAGGGTTCACAATTATGGTTGTTATTACAATTTACTCCATTCCACAAGCAGCTTGCCGACGGATGATGAGAGCGATGCTTCTTCAGTCCCTCCCCCACACACTACGCGCTTCACCTTCTACGGCTGCCGATGCTCTGCGTCTTGAGAGTTTCAAACATTTCGGGAACTGAGTTTACAAAACTCATGTGTTTTTTCTATCCTCTGTCTATATGTTGCGGTTCAATTTATGTGTGTTGCAGAGTTTGTATAACTTGTCGTGCACGAACACACTGAACCAACACGGTAAGTTCAGAAAGAAGCCAGACAATCACACCGTACACATTAATTAGCACAATCCTGAAACAACACTAGACAGGTCCCTGAAACATCTTACCAAAACATAGGCCTTCAGCAGGCAAATAGGTTCAGGCCTCACGCTCAGTTCAGCAAATGAGCAAAAGTGCACTAGGACTACGGCGACATTTCAACATGTTCTTACTGCACCCGAGCAAAAAGTACCCAGCAAATTACATATGAGTGAGTTCATAGGAATGGGACACTTAGCTAGTAGACGAAAAGCAGCAACTTGATGGTGCTAGATCCATGAAGACCGAAGAACGGCGGGCAAAGTAGACCAGCCGAACAACGCCTCCCAATAGAAATGGAACCCTGCATAAACAGCAAGGGACACAATGAGCACATGAAACTCTCAGACTGGAATACATGCAGGATTCAGTTGGTTGATCTAGCGATCAGAATGCTCGACGGATATTCTATTTACATGAAAGTGAGCACAGGTTTTAACTTATGTTTTGTAGGCAGCATTTTTGGGTACCACTTACACGAGACAACCATAGAGCAGCTTGTCAAACTGTCCCATTACAAGGAAAGAAATAATGTACAGTTGTACACTTACGATTTTCTACCTTCAGTACTGCCTACATTAGAACAGACTACCTAGCTTAGCTAGTCAAGCATGCAGTTCAGGAACTTAATAATTTCTATTGCATTGTTAACTGCTAAGCTCCCTGCTCCTGCGTGTTGCCACCATGGGCATGCTACCAAGCACCTATGGTCATGACAAGCAGCATCAATATTCAATGGCGTCATATAAGGGGCAACGTTGTGGTTGCCAAGTATGGTACGGTGTCATGGTGGGCTAGAAGGATATTAAAGTGGTGCACGGGGATATAGCATACAACTCTGGGTTGACTACTGAAAGCTAATGATCGTGAAAAATGCTAATGGTTACTTACAATCAAATAGAAGGTCTATTCTATCTCAATTTGCTCAGAAGGTACTCCATGGGCACATAGGATCTTTGAAATACGGTGAACTATCACATCTTCCCGTGTGCCACATAGAATTTTGACTACCTTGAGATGTTGTGATAGCAATGATTGTTCCCTTGAGTTACAACTTCCATCAATTTCGTTCAAATGATAATCCTGTAACAAACAATATATTTTGCAACAAAAGGTAAATGGTAATTTCAAAGATAAAAGCTATCATACTTGGAGAATATGTATACCTCAAAAGTTTGCAAATCAAGTTGAAGTATCAGTGTCTCTAGAATGGGTGAGTGCTGGAGAAAGTAAATCAATCCAGTGAAATCATCAGCCACACACCACTCATTGAGCAACAACTTTGTTAGCTTCCTAAACATGGGGCGCCATGTCAAATCCATTCTCAAAACAGACAGCTGGATAAAATGAAGAGGGTTAAACACAAATTCAAGATATAACTTCAGAAGTACAAATGCTTTTTGAGATACATAAGTACATGCTTTGAAAACTTTCTGGTGGTTCTTATTTTTCATAGTAATTAAGTGTTACCAGACACCAAGATTGATAATCCAAGCTGTATTTTAATCTCAATCCTACATGTTTGAATATTAAATATGCCTAAAGTATCAAGTAGCGGTGTGCATGCAAACATGCTCAAGAAACATCAAGATTCAAGCATGTGAATTAGTGAAAACATGTAACACACACAAGACGCTTGTTCCATAAGCTTCTATTGATAGATAACTGGATACAAACTTACATGGGATCTAGTGGATGGCAAAGAACAATAGGAGTTAGCAAAAGTGGGAGCATACCCTTATCGGATAAGATATTGTTGTCAACTTCAAATTCGTAGCACCTGACAAACCTTGGAGAGCCACAGAATAGTCGTTGTTACCGGCTTGAGCATCGCATCCCCCACATGATAGATTTCCACAGTAACACATTTCCTCGCACATTTCTCCAAGTGTAATAGATGCTGCTACCAGTGATGGCATGCTATCAAGCAAAGGAGCCAAACCGTAAAATGGAGCTAGTCTGAAGCCAATGAGATTTGGGGCAGAAATACGAGTGCGGGGATCAAAACCAAAACTCGTGTTGTGAATTTTAAGAAATCGTAATGACTGGGACAAGAGATTCACATGGATATGACAAGCTTTCATCTCTAACACCTCTAGCACCTGACAGCTCGAAAAATCCAGAGAGCATCCCTCAAATCGCATGCGGTAAAGATGTAACCTCTTCAAGTGCGATGAGACAAGAGTCATGTTGATTACCCGCCAGGGAAAACAAATCCGAAGCACTGGAACTTGACAGGATAAAGCATACAGGAGCCATGGTTCCATGTGTCGGAATGCCTCCTTGGCCCAATTGGTGCTCGCAGTCTCCTGACAACCAGAACGGATGTCACATACATTCAGAGGCGTTGGGTCACGGAGATGAAGCAGCTCGTCGACAAACGTGCTGGAGCCCGTAGCACCGTGGTAGCTGTCGGGGTCATCAATGCGTAGGGCGGGCACGGACTTCCAGAGCGTGCGCCAGCGCCTAGCGAGCACGCATGTCCGCACGGCGTCGCGGGAAAGCAGGAACGACATCACGTACTGGTGGAGTTCGTCCGGGAGGGCGCTGATGCGGTCCTCGCCACCAGCCGCTTCCGTTTGGATGTTTTCTTCGTAGTTGAGCTTCCCAGACATTCCGTCGAACGTGTGGCCTGCGCCGAAGCTGCAGAGTTGCGGGACGCAGTGAGTCAGTGAATGAGAGCAGCCACAAGGGGAAGACAGACGGGAAGAATCCATGAGTATCACCTCCAGCCGCCACAAGAAGACATGCGTGCTCCTCCTCCTAGGTGGTGGGAGTGTGAGGCCCTGGGCTAGTCTCACAGATCAACAAAAGGATTTGAGAGGGGATCAGGAAGAATAGGGAGGAGAAAAGGGGAACCAGAGGAGGAGGAGAGGAACACGGGAGAGATGAGATTCAGATACTGTTCATTCAACAACTTGCCTCTCTAGAGTTCTGTAGCTACAATATAACCACACCACACCGAACAAAAATGCCATCTCTTAATAAACAAAAAAATGTCATCTCTAAATAATAAAAATGCCATCTCTTAAGAAACAAAGAATGTTATCCTTAAGAATAAAAAATGCCATGTACAAAACAAAACTTGGCATTTCAACCAAAAAAAGGAAAATTGTTTAAATTGCCATGTGACATAGTCCAAAATTTTATAAACCGCCTTTTTAAATTTTCTCTAGAAAAATTGCCATCTGGTGAAAATAAAATAAAAAGAGAGACTAGTATTTGATCCCAGGATCTAGCCAGTGCGGTGGCTGAAAATATTTTGAATGGTCCTACGTTTGCTGGCTTTTATCTAATAAAGAACTAGTTTCAAAATCTGCTGTGGCTCAGATCCTGCGCCAAGAATTGTGCAAACGAATCTAACAGGAGAGGGCGGATTCCTTGGGATTGGTTCCCTAGCAACCATTCACCTGTTACTATTTCCCTCTTTTTATGAATGGCTGAGTGCTCCTCTCGCTTGCTTTGATCTATCGGAAATATGACTGTGGGCCCAAATCCAAAATAGGAAGAAACAATTTTTTTTGGGACAATGGGGGTGGGCGCATAGGCACATATATTAAAATTAAGCACAGTTTACATGAAAGACTTGAAAATAGGGAACGATTAAAATTGGCCTACCGGCTAGACATCGTATCGGTTGGCTAGCTGCGTGCATGCATCTAGCTAGCCCCACGTGTGGAGTGCCTCTCATCCCCTTATCCCCTCCCATCCACACGTTTCATCTCCTTTCTCTTTCCCCACACAACCGGCAGAGGGACATGCTGGAACCAGGGGCGGAGCTACAGTGTTGGGCCGGGGTCAATTGACCCCGATGACCCTGGCCCAAACCCAGTTATATATATATATATACAGCCCACACAGAAGAATGGTGCGGTGAATCTTTTTTGACCCCGGTCCAGAAAGGACCCCTCTCGTAGCAGCCCAAAACTGCTGCACGCAGGCCCATTGCCACTTCAGAGTTCGCATCGATCTCCACTACCTGATCGATCCGCCCCTGAAAAAACTTCCTATCGATCAGATCGCTTTCGCTCATTCTCACGTCACGCGTGCCGTCGATCAGGGCCGTGTTGCCCTTCTTTCTTTCTTCACGTCTCGCCCGACGGTCCCTGTGTTCGCCTGAAGCGCCGCCGCCCGCCGCCGCCGGCCGCTGCTCCCAATCTCCACTCCTCTGTCCTCTACAGCTCTACTCCGTCAAAATTTAAGATTCGTTTCACAGAATTGATCTGTAAGTAGTACTAAAGCCAATTTCTTCATCTAATTCCTATTGTACTAGGGTTTGTTTGACGTATTGATTTGTTTAATAACTGCTTGAAGGTTGTGTGGGTAATCTAATCACCTGGATTACAATTTAGATTAGGCCTCAAGTCACATCCCATCATAATGTCAGGTAAGCTAACAAGAAAGATTACAATCTCTTTGTACTGTAAATTTTTTATGTTAGTACTAACTCTGTTTTGTTATTTGTGTGTTTTAAATTGCAGGTAGTAAGAGTATAATGGAGCGTTTTCTGAATTTGAAAAGAAAATCACCACCACCCACAAGCAATGATCCTAGTCATGATGAAAGTCCATCAAACGTTAGACGTACTATACGCCCATGTCCTTTGCCGGCCACTTCAACTCCAAGCAGGATAGGAGGTAAAGTTAGAGCAGACCAGGTAGATTTGGATAAGCTACCCCACGATCCAACCGATAGGAGGAGAATATCAGAATATATAGGACCAAAGCTACAAGATGAAGTAAGGCGGAGATATTTGATTAGAGGTCCGCATAGGCCACAACCTGGCTTCAAGTATCCACAGAAGAGGATAGGCAATATTTTACGCCGGTTTAATCATAAATGGTTTGGAGACTATCACTGGCTAGAGTATAGTGAGGAGAAGCATGCTGCCTTTTGCTTACATTGCTACTTGTTCAGAGATTCCATTGAAGGACAAGGAGGGAATGACGCATTTGTAGTTGACGGTTTTGATTGTTGGAACAAGCCGGAAAGACTTCGTGACCATGTGGGCAAATCTCCTAATAGTTTTCATAATACGGCAGTCAAAAGATGTGATAATTTGCTGAAACATAACCAATCAGTTGTTATTGCTCTCGACAAGCAAAGCAAAGTCACTGAAAAGGAGTATATGATTCGATTGAACAATTCCATAAGTGATGCTCGATACTTGCTGCATCAAGGTCTAGCATTCCGTGGTCATGATGAATCAGAAGAGTCTAAGAGCAAAGGAAATTTTCGAGAGTTATCAATTCTTTTGGCAGAGCAAAATGTGAATACAAAGAGAGTTGTGTTAAGAGATGCGCCTGGAAATAATAAACTGATAGCTCCAGAAATTCAGAAGGACATTGCTGAATGCTATGCAGAGGTAATGATTGATTACTATTATTATTATATCTTACAAATGATGACATTACCTATAGTACTGTTCAAACTAATTTTTTTATTTGTGCAGATCATAGTCAAATCTATTGTTGCTGAAATTGGTGTGGAGTTTTCTGTTTATTGGTTGATGAGTCCGCTGATGTTTCAGGCAAGGAACAAATGGCTGTAGTTTTGCGGTATGTCGACGAGTTCGGAGCAGTCCAAGAAAGACTTATTGGTGTTGTTCATGTGAATGAGACATCTGCTTCATGTCTCAAATCCGGCATTGATCAGTTGTTCAAGAAGTATGGATTGAACGTAAAACAAGTTCGAGGCCAAGGGTACGACGGGGCTAGCAACATGAGAGGTGAGTTCAATGGCTTGAGAGCTTTGATCATGAGGGAGAATAGCTCAGCATATTATGTTCACTGCTTCGCTCACCAACTCCAGTTAGTCATTGTGGCAGTAGCTAAAAAGAATGATGATGTTAGTGACTTCTTTGACATGATAGCCCTTCTACTTAATGTGGCCGGAGCTTCTTGTAAACGAAAAGACTTGATTAGGGAGAGTCAGCAAGAAAGAGTGAAGAAAGGTATTGGTTGTGGACAACTTAGTACTGGAACGGGATTAAATCAAGAGCTATCACTTCAAAGAGCTGGAGACACTCGTTGGGGTTCTCACTATAAAACTCTTCGGAGCATACTTAACTTGTTCCCAGATGTTATTGAAGTACTCAAGTATGTTGAAAAAGATGGGCCAAGTGATGCAAAGAAGCGTCAAGCTCGTGGTCTTTTAGATTATGTTACTGATTTTGACTTCGTGTTTCATCTACACTTGATGTTTCTTATCTTGGGACATGCAAATGCTTTATCTCTATCTTTACAGAGGAAAGATAAGGACATCTTGGAGGCTATGGTAGAGGTGAAGTTAACCAAGCAAAAATTTCAGAAAATCAGAGATGACGGTTGGGAGTCTCTATTGGAGAGAACTCACTCATTTTGTGAGCTGTATGATATTCCTAAGTTGGATATGGAAGAAGAGTATATAGACCGGCATAAACCAAGGAAAAAAACCAACCGCACTAACTATCAGCACTACAGATATGATTGCCTCAACCCTGTTATTGACTTGCAGCTTGCAGAGTTCAATGATCGTTTTAATGAAGTAAATTCGAGCCTTCTTACCCGAATGGCTGCATTCTGTCCAAAAGATTCCTTTGAAGCTTTCGATGTTGAGAGCTTAGTTGATTTGGCTAAGTCCTATCCAGATGATTTTGATTCTATCCAGTTGAAGGAACTTGCTCATGAGCTTCCTTTCTACATTGATAATGTGCGAGCAGACGAAAGATTTACAGGCCTGAAAACTATTTCTGAACTTGGTAAGCTGATGGTTAGTACAAATAAGCATCTTGCTTTTCCTTTGGTCTATCAGCTCCTGAAGCTAGTATTAGTGCTGCCTGTCGCAACTGCATCAGTGGAGAGATGTTTCTCTGGAATGAAAATAGTGAAGACTGTGCTACGTAATCGCATTGGTGATGATTTCATGAACTACTGCATCATTTGTTTCTTGGAGCAAAGACTTCTATATTCAACTTCACGTAAGGATGTAATAGATTACTTTTTGAAGATGAAAGAACGTAGAGGTCAAGAAAAATAGAGAGGTAACTACTTTTGTAATCAGTTTTAGGATACATTCGCAACTATTATTATTTTTATTTATGTCAGGTTACTAAAAAAACATTATAGACATGTTATACGAGGTACACATTTTTGGATATAAATTTTCTACCTTGTTTTTAATGGGACACATTAGTGTTACTTGTTTGTGTTGACCCCGGCGACCTTTTATCCTGGCTTCGCCCCTGGCTGGAACCGGCAGGGCGGTGAGCTCCATGGTGGTCGCGCCATGCTAGAACCAACATGGCGACATGCTGAAACTGGCATAGTGGCGAGCTGTGATGGTGATGGAGGTGCACCCGTGACACTACTGCAGCCTGGGGGTGCTGTGAGGACGGCGACGAGTATACTACTCCCTCCGTTCCAATGCTAAAACGTTAATGACAAGATGTTGAGATAGCGACCACACTGCTACAAGGTGGCGGCGATGGGTGCGCCATGTTCTATGGCGGGACACCAGTTAGATGTTGCACCATGGCAATGGCGCTGCTACTACGAGCAGGGAGCAACGAGTTGGAGGATGATGAGGACATGGCCGTGAGGCGGCGCATTTGTTCGTCTCTCTCGAGGCCTCTTTCCCTCTTGCTTGCTTTTTTCTTTCCGAATAGTCCTCGGGCAGCGCTATGTCCCACTTATAGCGAGACCTAGCTGGCTCTCGCATCAGGCACTTCACTAAATGGGCCAGCCTAGGTGCGCGGGGACCACCACCTCATTTTTAGTTTTATTTTTCGTTTTCTAGTCTCATTTACACTTCCAAATATAATAACAAAATATATTGCAAAATACACATCTGAAAAAAAATGTTAACCAATAATTTAAAAAATGTTAAACATGTATAGTGAAAATGTATAGAAAAAAATACAGTGTGTGGGAAAAAAGTTGATCATGTATTTAAATTTTTTTAATCATGCATTTGAGAAATAATTAACAAGTATTTGAAAATATTTCATCAAGCATTAATCCTTTTAAATGTGTATAGTAAAAATGTTGACCATGTGTTAATTTTTTTATCAAAGTTGTATTTGAAAAAAATTAATCAAGCATTTAAAAATGTTAAAATATGTATAGAAAAATGTTGACCATGTATTAAAAATATTAATTTGTATAAAGAAAATGTTTCAGGAAACAACCTCTTGCAGAAATGTAAGAAAAAACTGCGTACAATAGGCCCAAAGTGGTCGGGACCCTTCCCCGGACTCTGCGCAAGTGGGAGCAACATGCGCCGGGTTGCACTTTTTTTTTAAAAAAGAAAATGTTTCTCATGTGTACAAAAATGTATGCGCAAAATATACAACATATGCGAAAAAAGTTGATCATGTATTCAGAAAATGTTAATAAAACATTTGAAAAAATGTTAACCAAGTATTTGAAATTTTTTAGTCAAACATTTGAAAAATGTTAAATGTGTATAGAAAAATTGTTGGCAATGTATTAATAAAATCTTGCGGGAGGTGATGGCGGGTTTCATGCTTGGCGAGCTCGCCGGGAAGAACAAGCTAGAAGTCGGTATAAATCTTGCGGGAGGTGATGGCGGGCTTCTTGTTGTAAGGCACTAGCTTAACTGACTCAAGGTTCACAAGTTACAATGGCGAGCCATGCATGGCAATGGTCCTATAGAGGCTACTAGACAAATATCGAAGTCCAGTATTATCCACGAACAAAATCTATCTCAACTATTTCTCAAACAAATAATCTTAACTGGCGTCTTGTGATTGATAACCCACCATTGTCAGTCTACATACCAAGATTAAACATGCGTCACTAGCTCACAAGACTATGTCGTGAAAAGGTTTGCCTCATGTGTTTTTCTCTTTATAGACAGGAAAGCAAGTGCATTAGCGCACATGGACACCTAGGATTTTTGTGCGATATGATCAAACAGAAACCCCATGCACCCGCTCGCCGGAGCGAGGTGTCGCCGCGAGCTCATTCTTGACCGGTAGACGCCATGATACTTGTGCCCGTCTTGGGATATAACCAAGAGTGGCAAGGCCCTCCGGCTGCAGGTTCGACACCAAAGATATGATCCAGTCAGTTCCCCTTGGTGGTGTTAGGGACAACGCCACTCTTGTCAGCAGGGCCGGTTACTGCCCTTGCCTCTTTCAGTTGGTTTTTTCGTGCACCATTAGTGTTCCCTAGAATGTTGTGGACTTGTGGTGTATCAGTAGGCCAGGAGTGCAGCCATAAAGCCACAGAGCGTCCAGATCACACCAGGAGCTGTTATTTCGTTGGCGCCAAAGGCCGAAACTCGGCTTGTTGACCCACGATTCGACCATGTCCTGCTACATGACCAACAATGTACTATTAGTTACAGTTTCATATGGTTAGCCTCATTTCTCGGCTGCATTTGGTTTTTTCGCCATGGTCGTAACGAGTTGTATAAAGATACAATCAACCCCATAGCATGTATGCCTATTGTTTTAGCCACTATTCCATGCTAGTAGGCCTGGGCCTAGCGGCGTGCGACTTGTGCGATGGCACAATGCCTTCAAATTGTTTCATAAAATTTCATGTTCTTAAAAAATTGTTCTCAAATTGAAAAAATGTTTGTGTTCTAAGAAACTCTTCAGAATCTCAAAACAATTCCTTTTTTTTTCAAAATTTGTTCATAGAGTGAAAAATGTTTGCATTTTAAAAAATTGTTCCTGGTCTCAAAAAATGTTTGGGTTTCTTCAAGAAAAAGTTCAGAAAGAAAGCTTGGAAATTAAAAAAATTGTTCGGTTTTTCAAAAAAATGTTGGAAATTTCAACAAGTGTTCGCGTTTTGAAAACTTGAAAGAATTTCGTGTTTTCAAAATATGTTCACTGTTTTCGAAACAATTTGAACCGCACTACAGTAAGCCTCATGCTTTTCTATGTGCGCCACACCCTCGATGTACTCCCGTTGGGCACGACCACGATCAGGCAAGGGCCCTGGATTCTGTAAAAATAAAAGGCAAGGGCCCTAGAATCTGGAAGAAAGCCTGCCTGGACAACTCGACTAGTGATGGGGCATCTCCATGTCAGACCGAGTGAGCAGCGGGGGAGAAGGCCGTTGAGCGTGCCGCCACCGGTTTGGTAGCCGGACAAGGGAACTTTCTCGCCGGACAACAGCGTGAGCTATAGGAACATGAGCTCGCCGTTGCTGTGGCCGAGGGCGGCGACACGCGAATGGAGACCTGGCTGGTACTTTCCCATATAGAGAGAGATCGAGGTGGAGCTGGGTTCGTTGGCGACCAGGATGTCCATGAGGGACGCCTAATCGTCTTTTTCGTACAAACTGGTACGATGTCGTTCTCACTCATGATTAATTTACAAGAATAGTGAACTAGTATATCTAATATAAAACATAGTTTTAAATAGCCGGCTATAGCTCCGTTATAACCCTTTCAGTAGGGTGCCGCTAAATGGTTGCCTTCACAAATAGCCTGTTATAGCTCCGCCTCTGCTATGGCTGATTTGGAGGCCCGCCACTATTTTCCATAGCCCGCTATTTAAAACATTTAAATCGGAGAGTAAGCTATCTGATTTCTTAGTTTCCAGAACTCACTCATGATTCAATCTTTATGGACTGTCATGGTAAATCTTTCAATGGCACTTTGATTAGGTCCCATTTCAGAGTTTGCCACAGGGCCTGAATATTATATGCCCGACCCTACATGGTAATCTTCAACTCACCATAAAGTCTAGTGAGAGTTTAAGTCTATACTCAATATCTAGTTGATTTAAGGTACCTCCACCTAATCAGAATCCTCGGAATCTGGATAGTCTACAAGGCCCTCAACCGGAACCTTACTTATGTTGGAGACTTGGTCATGATGATAATTGTTCCTGAATGTGATCGCATGTGCAGCTCTTGAATTGTATGTTTGAGCAGCAACTTGATCATGACTAGATGAATTTGAGCCATTAGCTTCATCAACGATGCCATCTTCTCCTGTTATATGTCCAATAACTTCACATGGTTCGTCACTAGAAGGACCATTGGAATACTGGAACTCGTCAAAAGCTGCCCCAAGTTGTAAGGCTCTTCGCATTGCTGCAGATACATCAACGCCTTGAGTGTCTCCAAACAAGCTTGGCATCTGAGATGAATTAGAAAGACTAATATATCACTCAAGTTTTAATTTTATTTTCTAAGAATATAATATATAAATAATTTTCCATTGTTAGCCCACCATTGTTCTTTGGACTACGTCTTCTGAATGATAGCCGGGCGTATAAGGGATTGTATGGCGAGTCTTCACGGATTTAGAACTTGAGGCACAATTCCCGTGGCTATCCATTAACGTTGCCATGTTTTGTTCCCTTTCCATGCGTTTTCGATGTTTCTTGAAAATATTAAATACACAATTGTTAGTAGACAATCATGCAAAGATGACAACTTTAGCTTCATAAATTAGGTACTAGAAAACACTATATAATATCAGGCCTTTTGTTTTGTTGTTCAATTCAATTTTTTTTGTTTCACTCTTCATCTGTTTTGTTAAGTTACAAACAAAAGCATTTTATATTAATTTTTCAAATACAAGACACTTTGGCTTATTTCAGTCAAATTAAATGTTTGACTTAGCTAATTTGAAATGACTCCATACATGCTCCAAAGTTCAATAAATGTATATTGGGAACACACCTGTAGATGCGCAGAAATTTGTTTCATCATAACAGTGTCCACGTTCATGATTATCTTTATCTTGCTGGGCGATGCATCTGAAATGAATTAACAAATATAATTTCATATTATCGATTTTAAATCCAGAAGGCTAATCCCGAAGTGAAAGTGCTTGGGCCTAAGATGGGTAGTTACTTGCTCCAAGTATTTGAAGAGCATATAAAAACTTGCTCTCTAGGAAAGGTATCCATTTGAGTTGAGTGGTCGTTTTAGTTCCATCCTTTTGCTGTGCTACGGACTCTCCAACTTCTTTTCCATGTTGGGCTTTATCTCCAACACCTGCGTGTGCACAACATAATACTTTAATATCTGCAGTTTCATGTTTTCGTGCAATCCAAAGGAAGACAAGACTTATTTTACTGGACACAATTCGTGTTACTACAACATTGAGAAAATCAATATAATGTTCTGGAAAGCATGCACCAAAAACCGACGTCTCTAACTTTTACTACTATTACATATAGCTAATTTCCCGTGCATTACAACGGAGGCATACATATTCTAGCGATTAAACACCAATCGTGTCCGACATATACCTTACACCCATCATATTCTAATGCATGAAGTGATTTGATCTGATTTGACTGAGTTAATGCAAAATATTTGATTTGATTTGATTCAATTAATGCAAAAGATTTGCTTTGATTTTCTTTTATTGCCCGTGTCCGACATATAGCTAGAATGACCGATTTGATTTGTTTGAGTTAAAGCAAACCTTACACCCACCAAGAGGGGCACTGCAAAATATTTACTTTGATTTGATTGGATTAATGCTTGATGTGAGCAAGGGGAGGCTTTACCAATGAACATACGACCACCTCACCTTAATAGTAGAGATTCATTCCATTTCAAAGCACTTATCTTTTGAACCTCTTAAACTTTTGCCAAAATAATGGTCGTTCT
>NC_041390.1:607440714-607452773 GCF_002162155.2 Triticum dicoccoides
AACTCATGGCTAAAGTTTGACACAAAATGTGTGCTCTTGTAAACATGGAAGGAGAGAGTAATTATTTTCCTTGGTGAAGAAAAATAGATAGACATGAGAAATTCAAGGGAAGCAATGATATTTTACTTTTACTCTTACTGTTTGTGCCATTCTATAAAAAGAAATCTACTTTGAAAGATGTATTGTACTCCAAAGATTATTTGGATTGGCCAAGTGAAAAGTTGTACGTCAATAGATTTTCAATGAACCATTAGATTATAGTGTTAAGTTATTTCGTACAAACTATAAGCATAAATACTTGGTCATAAGATGTTAATTTTGACCTTGAAATAGATACTTCATCCTGTTCAGCCTAAGAACTTTTACATCAAGATGTTGCCACATATTGTGAATGGTATTAGCATCAAGAGGCTTCTTTGCCAAAAAACGAGCACCAAGTTGAATAGATCTCTTCATTGTGTACATTGTTGTTTCTGTTGACATCACTGCTTAAAAAAAAATAAAAGACTTGTCAACGTCAAAGAAGATGCATGTGTGCAGTTGGAGACAAATAATTCGTGAACATACTAATCACTTGAAGGTTTCTATGCATATCTTTGGCAGCTTCCAGGAACTGAAAGCCATTCAACTCTTCCATGTCCACTGCTGCCATGACAAAATCAACATCATGCGCTTTCTTTTCAAGAATACCAAGTGCTTCTATGGGACTTGTATATACTGCCACTGGAAAGAGAAGATCTACTTCACTATCTGAATGTAACGACATCTCAGAACATGAGAATAAATGGTTTCCACGAAACATGAAAAGGTGTATATTTTCATAAAGATGAATATAGTTCCTCTTTCATGGGATGTAGAAAACCTTACCATAATAGTTCAATTCAGAGAGCATGGATTTTGCAGAGTTGGCATGGAACTCATCTTCATCAATGACCATCACGCTAAGCGCATCTGAGGGCCGTCCTCTTGCTCTTTCTGCCATGGGGTTTCTCAAAACTAGAGCTCTATTTGCTTCTATTTTTGCGTATGTGTGAATGTGGCAACTGGGCATTGGTGGCTATTTATAGCTCAACAAGGTTTCTTCCGTTTCACATAGTCATATGTATAATATATATAAAAATAACATAATACATTACTATTTTGTTTGCAAAAGAGGTAATAGCACAAAGTGGGCATGTGTGGTCCAGGCATCCTACATGGTGACAGACATGGTGGGATAGAATCCGACACAACAATAAATGAATCACCCCCCCCCCCTAAAAAGAGTTACCACCAAATGTAGATTGTCCAATAACCACGAAAGTACTAGCTACATAATATGTTTCAAATATATACAAACCAAGCACACATATATGATCTGTTACACCTAAAGTAATAGAGAAAATCTATCTGTACACTTGTATATTTATATTTGTGTATAGTAGACATCGAATTTGAAAACGACAAAGCGTAATGACATAACACATTATCGCACGGATGCGACGACAACGTAAAACAAAACCACAATTATAACCACATTTTTCGGAGGAGCATCACTCGGCGGCTATTCTACATGTAAGTTGGGTTAGCTGACCGCAAAACCTTTTTTTTGTATTGCAAGTTTAGTTATGTTTGTATTTGTGTAACAAAAGGACATTTCAAAGTGATTAGTGCACTTGAAACCACAACTTTTTGGTGCTGCCACCGTCACTGGCTGAACTAATCAAAATGACAAAGTGATGTCACATGGATGTGAACACAATGTAATGGCGAGATCAAAGTTATAATGGCATTCTCCTAAGGAGTTGTAATATTGTTAAACAATGAACTTAGAGTCAGTGTTTACGTGTGACCCTGAAATTTTAGAATTAAATAACATTGCTTTAAGTGGTGATTTCCTCCATGAGGTCCATAAGTCTGCACTAGAAACAAATTTTCAAACACAATAGAGTACTCTACTTTATATACTGGTTGATCATAGCCAAGCAGTCTAATTAACATGGTCTCCTAAATTGTGAATAGTGAAATTTTGTATGGACCGCTAGAAACTAGAACGTTTACAAAATGTGTGGCGCCATTTGGATGGTCTGATGTCATTGGTCCGCGGATATCTGATATGGGTGGTCAGAAATTAGAATGGATACAAAGTGGGTTGCAACCTTTGGACGATCAGATGTCATTGGTCAGCCGATATCTGGTATGGATGGTCAAAAGTTAGAATGATTACAAAGTGGGCTGCATCCTTTGGATGGTCTGATGTCACCGGTCAGCAGATATCCGATATGGATGGTCAAAAGTTAGACTAGATACAAAGTGGGCTGCACTCTTTGAATGTTTGTGATATCAGTTACACTACATTAACTATAAGGTTTATGTTCTCGCACCCCTCAACCACTAATGGTCTCAAATAAATGAACCTAGCTCTTGTTTTTAATCAAATCAGGTTGTGTAGATTCATGATATCACATTTATGCATGAGATTAACTATAATGTTTATGTTCCTCGCACCCCTCAACCACTAATGGTCTCAAATAAATGAACCTAGCTCTTGTTTTTAATCAAATCAGGTTGTGTAGATTCATGGTTTCACATTTACACATGGTGGTCTCTTTATGACGTGTGTCCAGTCATATTTTTTCATGCATGCAGCCTAAACAAGTGAGGGCCTCCTTTGGTTTGTAGGATTTTTGTAGGAATTTCATAGGATAGGGTTTTTGTAGGAAAAATTCCTTTAGAGCCCTTTGATTTGTAGGAATGGAATCCTATTCCTATGTAGGAATTCTTTCTATCCTCCACATTTCATAGGAAAATAAACATTAGCCTAGACTCAATGGAAAAAATCCTATGAAGTGAATCAAAGGACATCTTCTTTCCTATTCCTACTCATAGGATTTGAGATGCATGTCATCTCATTTTCTATGACTTTTCTATTCCTATGATTACCCTATCCTATGAACCAAAGGAGGCCGGATGTTTGTCACACTGGCTTTTGGTGTATATGCATACCACTTCCTAATGTACATTATAATATGCATACAACTTCAAAGGTACCACAGACGGGGAGTATTATGTTTTCTTCTTCGAGAAACATAGTACAAAGGCAGACATTCACATACATGCACAAGCACGAACACTCATCCTTATGAACGCACACACTCATAGCCCATCTCTATGAGCATCTCCGAGAGATAAGACCGGCGAATCTTAAGACGAAATTTCTTCGACGAGCCAAAAAATTGATAATTATCATAATATTTCTTTCACAGATAAGGTAAGCATCATCACTGTCAGAAAAAAATGAGCTGAAACAATTCATTCGATAAATGCACTGTGACTCGTGTCTGTTGTATATTATAGTGTCGGATAGGAAACTATGGCACAAATGTGTACTGCAGCTATGAATATATAAATGATGAGATGCTTTAATAAATATATATTTTTGCAAATATATAGTTTGATACATTTAGAATCATGCAAAAACATACATCACAATGGCTGGGGCACCTGTCACCGTAATGAGGTAGGGTCATCGTCGGCACCCATGTCTGACGTGTACATGCCAACCAAAAAAAGCAGCGGCTCGCCTCCAGCATTGCTGACGGCGAGCTCGTCTACGTCTAGGTCGCACGCATTCATGAACTCATGATAGGCTATTCCTTATTTGGTCATAGTGGGGATGTAACAGGGGGGAAATTGTATTTTCTTGCGTCACTCAACACCATTAATAACCAAAATTGACGGAATTTCGTATTAGGAACAAAACTTCAACCATGTGTCAAATATGGAAGATTTTTTAAGGACAAATATGAAACCACATTTTTATTCAGGGTCAAATAAGGAATTCTCTAAAGAAGGAAAAGAGTGAAACCTTAATGAATTTATCACTGCAAGTCCACAACCACTGTTTCACCTCCCCAACATGAGTTGTGGCGAGAAAGAGTGGACTGACTGGGAAGAGCATTAATGAGATGGTAGGTATGTGATGGCTGTTTGATGGTTGTCTATCCTTGAGCAGTGTTCTTTTTCAAGAGGAAAGAAAGTAATGGAGATTATATATAGACTAACAGACAATCTAGAAACACACATGTATTTTTTTCAAAAAGGAGGCTTGACCCTCGGCATCTGCACCATTAGGATGCACACAACCTATAAACATACATGTACTACAACATTGCACAAACAATCAAGGAAAATAAAAATACAGAGAAGCCCATAGGGGTCCCTGAGCGACAACCATCTCGCCATCAGTCTTCACCGTTGCGAGAGAAGAGAAGCAAACCATGAACTAGAAAGCACCTTCACAGACTCCTTTCATGGACCACGAGAGTGCACAGCTACAGGCGTGCCAATGACGTTGTGGAACATCAGCAGGAAAAGACCTCCATACTTCTCGAGCGCAAGATCAACCTCCACTGGAAATTGTAACTTGTATTTTCGAGCATGAACACACTCAATCAACATGGCATGTTTAGAAAGAAGCAGACAATCACATGTTGCATATTACTTAGCACAATCTAGAAACGACACTAGACAGGTGCCTAAAACATCTTACCACACATGCCTGACACTAAGTTCATGAGATGAGTAAAAGTGCACTAGGACTACCGCGACACTTCAAACCTCAACATGATATGATTTATGACAGCATCCAAGCAACAAGCTACACAACAATACATAAGAGTTCATTTGAATAGGACACTAGTAGACGAAACACAACAAATCACATCAGAGTTCATAACTTCATGTGAATAGTACACTAGTAGACTAAACACAACAACTTCATGGCACTAGATCCGAGGGCCCCAAGTTTGAATAACGAGGATGATCTGATCATATATAGATCGAAATCGAACCCTGCATAAACAACAAAGGATACATTGACCAGCACATGAAAGTCTCATACTAGAAGGAATGCAGGGAATGTTGTGAGAAATTCTGTTGGTTGATGTGGCTATCAAAATGCTTGAATTCAAACGAACTCTTCGGTCTTAGTCTAACTAGCTATCAGGGCATAATCTGAGAAATTCTTGTAATGGGACAATAATGGAACATGAAACTGAGCAGATGTTTTAACTTAAATTTGGTAGGAAGCATTTTGGGTAGCGCTTACAGAAACAACCATAGAGGAGGGTGTCAAACTGTCCTAGTCCAGTAAAAAATGCACACTTCAGATTTGTGCCTTCGGTACTACCTAAATTTGTCAAAACCACCTTACATTACCTAATCAAGCATTCTGTTGAGGAAATTAATAGTTTCTGTTGCTGCGCTAAGCTCCCTACTCTTGTGCGAAGGTGAAGAAACTCGTTCACAAATCTGCTGGACCCACTAATGGCGGCATAGTTGTCGGGGTCATCGATGTGCAGGGCGGGCACATACTTCCAAAGTGTGCTCCAGCACTTAGCAAGAACACACGTCCGTACAGAGTCACGAGAAGGCAGGAACAACAAAAGATAGCAAAAGATCATTTGGGAGGGCCCTGCCCCCTAGCTAGAGTCGTTTCCATCGTTTCCTCGCCATTAAGCCTCTCCGACATTATGTCAAAAAGGTTGCCTACACCGAAGATGTAGAGTTGTTGGATGTGGTGAGTCAGTGAGTGAGACCAGCCAAATGGAGAAGATACACAATAATCATGAGCTCACCAAATTAGCTCACCTGCAGCCGCCGCTAGTCATGCTCCTCCACCTCCTCCTCGACGGTGCTCAGTTCTCCAAGCAACGCGAGAGGGGACACTTCTCTCACGCCTTCTCACCTTAACTTGGTGGGACAGGAAAACAGAGAATGCCGAAGGAAGGGATAAAGAGAAAGTGATGGGTGTTTGATGGATGTTGGTTGTTCTTATAGAAAACAACTTGTATTTAATACAGGAAGGGTCTCGAAGGACCCATAAAAGCCGCTTTAGTAATAATGTTGGCACAATATGAGAGCAGGCGAACCGAAAGCGGTGACAAATGGTCCAAATTATCTTGTCATTCACTATATCACGGGATATGTGTCATCCTCTCTTCCGGAGAGAGCCAAATGAGAAAATACAACACTAAATACACGTCATGGTATATAACTGACAAGATGGGTGAGACCATCGCATTATGTCATAGGCGTGTTAATGAATGCTGAGGTGAAGGACAGAGGCTCCATGGTTGGACGGTACTTATTAATTTAACCATGTGAGCATAACGACAACACTGCACCAACCTTGTTCTATCTCATGTGACCGGGGTGCGTATCGCCTGAGATGGAGGAAGGTGGAGCAACTACTCCATGGAGGGGTTACATATTTCCTTATTCTGGGGCCGGATGCGATTGGATCCACATTTGTTTGAGGTGTGTGTGTGTGTGCGTGTGCATGTGATGGACCGAAGGAGTGCTGACACATGATAGGGTAAATGACGTGGTTTGTGAGTAAAACTTCCATACATGTACACCATCACACAAACCGTAGCCTTCAATGGCGAGCTTGCCCGAGCTGAAATGTTGTTGTCCAAATTAGGAAATATGAATATAGAGTAACACATCGTGGAAGATGAAGTTTAGACCTACATTGATTAGGTTGAGGGTGGTTAGGAGTTCAGGTTGTGTTGGTGCAAGGGTTCAGTATGGCGTTTGAATATCCAAGTCTTGTGTGCACAGTTCCTTGGTCCTCACAATCTTATATGTTTACTAGTTGACCCGTTGTGCCAATGCGCAGAGACCAACAGAAACCTAGAAGTTAAGCAAACTATTTAAAGGATTTTTTATCAACTATGTGCTAATGATTAGACTTGTGAAGTGTTTCTATTTGCCTTAATGACGATAATTTCTCATAGCTTTCTTTGCAGATTTGTTTTTGATGCTCCGACCTTCCCTTGTATGGTAAATGTGACAGAAAAACAACAATTCGGAAATTAGGTGTACCATTTGAAGGAATTTTCTCGTGAATGTCCTATAAGTAATTATATTTGCATTACCTTTGTAGGCGCTGTATATTTAGCAATGACGGACAACGGAGATTGTTGCCTAAGTGTTTCGCTGCCCAGGTAGGGCAACCCAATGACCGGATTGACAGAAAGTCCGACCGCAATCCCTCCCCCCCGCAACCGACCTCAACCATCAGAACCATGTTCCCCTCCCAACCAACCCAATGACAAAGATCATAAAACACGCCTACAATACCATAAAGTTAAGCAATCTATGGGAGGCACGTATAGTAGACATTCTTTTAATGAATACCTTTTGCTCGTGATGACACAGAGACCTAATCCTCTGGTAGTATCAACTCCTATGGCAATATGGCGCAACTCTCGAGTTATTTTACCCTCTCCTTCGTTTGCATTCAAACAGTATCAGGAACCATCCTGATTTAATGATCGTTGCTCATGTCCTTCTTTAGCCGGCCATGGCAACCCAACAGTCGGGTCAATAGAGGACGATCACACCCTTCCCCCCTACGGTACATGAATTGAACCATCGGAACCAGGGCTCCTATTCTCAACGACCGAGGTGACTCGGAACCATCCGGGCAGATCACAAAGTCCAAATATCGGGTAGTCAACTAAAAACAAGGCATCCGACCAACATGACGTGAGGGAAATAGGCTGTGGCAACCCCTCACATCCACCTAACAATGAACGAAACAGACCAGCAGGATGCGACCGATGCGCACACTAAGCCGGGCGATCGTGCATGCCCAACGTGTTTTTGAATGCGAGCCGGTCTTTCTTTAACACCGCTAACTTGAAAACAAAAATACTGAGCGGACGGGACATTTTGGAACGTATTCCTGGGCTCTCAAAACCAACTTTGCGAAGTCATCAATACTAACAAACCAAAGATGAAATCTACTCTCGCTCGTACAAAACGCCGTCTTTTGCTCTGTATCAATTGTTGCGTCTCCTACTTCCTTCCTTTCTTCTCCATTTTGCTTGTTTCCTTATAAACGATAAATTCTTCATGTATGGCCTCTTTTCCCGTGGAAATAAAATAAATAAAGGATTTTGTGATCGCTCGCATTCATTAGTCAATAGTGACAATATTGCAGCAATTTTCTCATAATTTCTAAGCTTATCCCGTTCAAACAACGGTGTGATGAGCGTAGAAATATCACTCATCAACCTCCCCAAACTTAAACCTTGATAGTCCTCGAGCAACAAAAATAGAAACCCAATTGTAAGAAATTCAGTTGTTTAGAGAGTTGAATAACAATTGGTTGTTTGCATGAATTATATGTTGGTACCGAGAGTAATAGGTATAAACTGGTGGTAAGATAAAAGCTTGCATGGCCTTGTAGATCACTGAACTTGATAAATGGATTCTTGCAATTGTCGAGCTAGAGATGTATAAGAGGATCTCGTTCTTTAGTATTTGGACGCACTCTTAACATGTCTCCAACGTATCTATAATTTTTGATTGTTTTGTACTATTATATTATCAATCTTGTATGCTTTATATGCCATTTTACATCATTTTTTGGAACTAACCTATTAACTCAGTGCCTAGTGTCAGTTCCTATTTTCTGCTTGTTTTTGGTTTTTTCAGAAAATCCACACCAAACAAAATCCAAACATGATGAAACATTTTCATAATTTTTTCTAAACAAAAAAAGACCTTGGAAGCTTTCAGTAGGAGGCTAGAAGACATACGAGGGAGCCACAAGGCAAGGGGCGCGTCCTGGGAGGTAGGGCGCACCATCAGCTTTCCCTAGCAATGCCCTGGTTTATCAGTTGGCCAGGAATACAACCATAAAGCCACAGAGCATCAAAATCTCACGGAGAGTCGTTATTTCGATGGCGCCAAAGGCCGAAACTCGGCCCTTCAATCCACGATTCGACCATGTTGTGTTACCTGACCAACAATGTTTTTATTTAGTTTCATATAGTTAGCCTCACTTCTTGGCTGCGTTTAGTTTTTTCGCCATGGTCGCAATGAGTCATCTATTTGTATAAAGTAAGATACAGTCAGCCCCATGCCATATACGTATATTGTTTTAGCCACTATTCCATGTTACTAGGCATGTGCCTAGGGGCGTGTGACCTGTGCGATGGCACAAGGGCTTCAATTTTTAGGGCCCCCGAATTTCCTTGTTTTTTAGCTATGGGGCTCCGAATTTCTGACCCGTCAATTCAGCCACATGCGAGCCCACGCGGTTGCACATGCCAATTCCTATTCATCGCTTATTTGTGGCAGATTGTTGAAGTTTCACACATGCAACACACTCATGGGATGACCCAATTCACGCTAAGTTTCCTGGTTTTAGGAACCTTCTAGAAGGTTCCGGTCCGGTTCAGGTAGGTTTTTTCTCTTCCTTCTGGTTGTTTTACTGATTTTCTTCCGTTTCAATAAATGTTCGGAAAGGAATGTTCAAAATTTAAAAAAATGTTTGCTATTTCAAAAAATATTTTTTGGAAGTTTCAAAAAGTGTTTGCGTTTTCAATAAATATTGACAAACTTGAAAGAATTTTGTGTTTTCAAAATATGTTTGCTGTTTTCAAAACAACTTGAAACGCACTACAGTAAACCTCGTGCTTCGCTATGTGCGCCGCACCCTCTATGTACTGCCGTTGGGCACGGTCACGATCAGGCAAAGACCCTGGATTCTCTAAAAATAAAAGGCAAGGGCCCTAGAATCTGGAAGCAGGCCTGCCTGGACAACTCGGCGAGTGACAGGGCCTCTCCATGTCAGACCGAGTGAGCAGTGGGAAAGAAGGCCGTTGAGCGCACCGCAGCCGGTATGATAGCCGGACAACATCGTGAGCTATAGGAACAGGCGGCAGGCGCTCGGCGTTGCTGGTGGCCGAGGGCGGCGACACGCGAATGGAGCCCTTGGCTGGTACTTTCCCATATAGAGAGAGATCGAGGTGGCGCGCTCGAAGCAGCCAAGCGGTAGCGCGCAACTGACCCTACGGGTGGAGCTGGGTTCGTCGGCGACCTGGATGTCCATGAGGGACGCCTAATCGTCTTTTTCGTCCAAACTGGTACGATGTCGTTCTGACTCATGATTAATTTACAAGGATAGTGAACTAGTATATCTAGTATAAATCGGAGAGTAAGCTATCTTGTTTCTTAGTTTTGAGCACTCACGATTCAATCTTTTTGGAATGTCCTGGTAAATCTTTCAAAGAAAATAATGACACTTTGATTAGGCCCCTAATATTACCGACTCGGCTCTGCATGTTAATCTTCAACTCACCATAGAGTCTAGTGAGATTTTAGGTCCATACTCAATAATATCTAGTTTTTTTTAAAGATAAGGCAACAATAATATCTAGTTGAATCAAGGTATCTCCACTTAATCAGAATCCTCTGAATCTGGATAGTCTACAAGGCCCTCAACTGGAACCTTACTTATGTTGGACACTTGGTCATCATGATAATTGTTCCTGAATGTGATTGCTTGTGCAGCTCTTGAATTGTATGTTTGAGCAGCAACTTGATCATGACTAGATGAATTTGAGCCATTAGCTTCATCAACGATGCCATCTTCTCCTGTTATATGTCCTATAACTTCACATGGTTTGTCACTAGAAGGACCATTGGAATACTGGAACTCGTCAAAAGCAGCCCCAAGTTGTAAGGCTCTTCGCATTGCTGCAGATACATCAGCGCCTTGAGTGTCTCCAAACAAGCTTGGCATCTGAGATGAATTAGAAAGACTAATTAATCACTGAAGTGTTAACTTTATTTCCTGAGTAATATAATATATAAATAATTTTCCATTGTTAGCTCACCATTGTTCTTTGGACATCGTTGTCTGAATGATAGCCCGACATGTAAGGGATTGTATGACGAGTCTTCACGGATTTAGAACTTGAGGCACAATTCCCGTAGCTATCCATAAACATTGCCATGTTTTGTTCCCTTTCCATACGTTTTCGATGTTTCTTGAAAATATTAAATACACAATTATTAGTAGACAATCATTCAAAGATGAAAACTTTAGCTTCATAAATTAGGCACTAGAAAACACTATATAATATCAGGCCTTTCGTTTTGTTGTTCAATTCAAAAATTTGGGTTCACTGTTCATCTGTATTGTTAACTTATAAACGAAAGCATTTTATATTAATTTTTCTAATACAAGACACTTTGGCTTATTTCAGTCAAATTACATGTTTGACTTAGCTCATTTGAAATGACTCCATGCATGCTCCAGAGTTCAATAAATGTGTATTGGGAACACACCTACAGATGCGCAGAAATTTGTTTCCTCGTAACAGTATCCATGTTCATGATTATCTTTATCTTGCTGGGTGATGCATCTGAAATGAATTAACAGGTATAATTTCATATTATCGATTTTAAATCGAGAAGGCTAATCCTGAAGTGAAAGTGCTTGGGCCTAAGATGGGTAGTTACTTGCTCCAAGTATTTGAAGAGCATATAAAAACTTGCTCTCCAGGAAAGGTATCCATTTGAAATGAGTGGTCGTTTTAGTTCCATCCTTTTGCTGTGTTACAGACTCTCCAACTTCTTCTCCATCTTGTGCTTTATCTCCAACACCTGCGTGTGCACAACATAATACTTTAATATTTGCAGTTTCATGTTTTCGTGCAATCCAAAGGAAGGCAAGACTTATTTTACTTGACACAATTCAGGTTACTACCACATTGAGAAAATTAATATAATGTTCTGGAAAGCATGCACTAAAACAGACGTCTCTAACTTGTACTGCTATTACATATAGCTAATTGCGCGTGCATAAACGGAGGCATACATATTCTAGTGACTCAACACTCATATCCGACATATACCTTACACCCAACATATTCTAATGTAGGAAGTGATTTGATTTGATTTGACTGAGTTAATGCAAAATATTTGATTTGATTTGATTGAGTTAATGTAAAAGATTTGCTTTGATTTATGATTTGCCCATGTCCGACGTATAGCTAGAATGACCGATTTAATTTGATTGAGTTAATGCAATTATCTTACACCCACCAAGAGAGGCATTGCAAAATATTTAATTTGATTTGATTGAGTTAATGCATGCCGTGGGCGAGGGGAGGCTTCACCAATGAACATGCGACACCAACTCACCTTATTGGTAGAGACTCATTCCATTTCAAAGCACCTATCTTTTGAACCTCTTAAACTTTTGCCAAAAA
>NC_041390.1:607453349-607468471 GCF_002162155.2 Triticum dicoccoides
CAAAATGTGTGTTCTTGAAAACATGGAAGGATATAGTAATTATTTGCCTTGGTGAACAAAAAGAGATAGACATGAAAATAATTCAAGAGAAGCAACGATATTTTACTCTTACTGGGGCGCACCAAGTGTAGGGAGTCCTACTAGGACTCCCAAGTCCTAGTAGGATTACCTTTCCTTTTCGGAGTGGAAAAGAAGGAAAGGAGGGAGAGGGAGAACGAAAAGGGGGGGAGGGGGGGCGCCCCCACCCCTTGTCCAATTCGGTTTGGGCAGGGGGGAGGCGCGCGCCACCTTGTGGCCCTTCTTCCCTCTCTCCACTAAAGCCCAATAAGGCCTATTAACTTCTCCCGACGAATTCCCGTAACTCTCCGGTACTCCGAAAAATACGCGAATCACTCGGAACCATTCCGATATCCGAATATAGCCTTCCAATATATGAATCTTTACCTCTCGACCATTTCGAGACTCCTCGTCATGTCCGTGATCTCATCCGGGACTCCGAACAAACTTCGGTCATCAAATCACATAACTCATAATACAAATCGTCACCGAACGTTAAGCGTGCGGACCCTACGGGTTCGAGAACTATGTAGACATGACCGAGACACATCTCCGGTCAATAACCAATAGCGGAACCTGGATGCTCATATTGGCTCCTACATATTCTACGAAGATCTTTATCGGTCAAACCGCATAACAACATACATTATTCCCTTTGTCATCGGTATGTTACTTGCCCGAGATTCGATCGTCGGTTTCATCATACTTAGTTCAATCTCGTTACCGGCAAGTCTTTTTACTCGTTCCGTAATGCATCATCCCGCAACTAATTCATTAGTCACATTGCTTGCAAGGCTTATAGTGATATGCATTACCAAGAGGGCCCAGAGATACCTCTTCAATACACGGAGTGACAAATCCTAATCTCGATCTATGCCAACCCAACAAACACCTTCGGAGACACCTGTAGAGCATCTTTATAATCACCCAGTTATGTTGTGACGTTTGATAGCACACAAGGTGTTCCTCCGGTATTCGGGAGTTGCATAATCTCATAGTCAAAGGAACATGTATAAGTCATGAAGAAAGCAATAGCAATAAAACTTAACGATCATAATGCTAAGCTAACGGATGGGTCTTGTCCATCACATCATTCTCTAATGATGTGATCCCGTTCATCAAATGACAACACATTTCTATGGTCAGGAAACTTAACCATCTTTGATTAACGAGCTAGTCTAGGAGGCATACTAGGGACACTTTGTTTTGTCTATGTATTCACACATGTATCAAGTTTCCGGTTAATACAATTCTAGCATGAATAATAAACATTTATCATGATATAAGGAAATAAAATAATAACTTTATTATTGCCTTTAGGGCATATTTCCTTCAGTCTCCCACTTGCACTAGAGTCAATAATCTAGTTCACATCGCGATGTGATTTAACACCAATAGTTCATATCGTTACCCATAGTTCACATCGCCATGTGACCAATACTTAAAAGGTTTACTAGAGTCAATAATCTAGTTCACATCGCTATGTGATTAACACCCAAGAGTAAGAAGGTGCGATCATGTTTTGCTTGTGAGAGAAGTTTTAGTCTACAGGTTTGCCACATTTAGATCCATATATATTTTGCAAATTTCAATGCTCTGCACGGAGCTACTCTAACTAATTGCTCCTACTTTCAATATGTATCCAGATCGAGACTCAGAGTCATCCAGATTGGTGTCAAAGCTTGCATCGACGTAGCTCTTTACGACGAACTCTTTTATCCCCTCCATAACCGAGAAATATTTCCTTAGTCCTCTAAGGATAATTTTAACCGCTGTCCAGTGATCTACTCCTAGATCACTATTGTACTCCCTTGCCAAAAACATGCTAAGGTATACAGTAGGTCTGGTACATAGTATAGCATACTTTATAAAACATATGACTAAGGCATAGGGAATGACTTCTCATTCTCTTTCTATTTTCTGTCGTGGTCGCGTTTTGAGTCTTTACTCAACTTCACACCTTGCAACACAGGCAAGAACTCCTTCTTTGACTGTTCCATTTTGAACTACTTTAAAATCTTGTCAAGGTATGTACTCATTGAAAAAACTTATCAAGCGTCTTGATCTATCTCTATAGATCTTGACGCTCAATATGTAAGAAGCTTTACCGAGGTCTTTCTTTGAAAAATTCCTTTCAAACACTCCTTTATGCTTTCCAGAAAATTCTACATCATTTCCGATCAGCAATATGTCATTCACATATACTTATCAGAAATGAAGGAAATATGCCCTAGAGACAATAATAAAGTTGTTATTTATATTTCCTTATATCATGATAAATGTTTATTATTCATGCGAGATTTGTATTAACCGGAAACTTAGTACATGTGTGAATACATAGACAAACAGAGTGTCCCTAGTATGCCGCTACTAGACTAGCTCGTTAATCAAAGATGGTTGAGTTTACTAGCCATAGACATGTGTTATCATTTGATGAACGGGATCACATCATTAGAGAATGATGTGATGGACAAGATTCATCCGTTAGCTTAGCACTATGATCGTTTAGTTTATTGCTATTGCTTTCTTCATGACTTATACATGTTCCTATGACTATGAGATTATACAACTCCCGAATACCGGGGGAACACTTAGTGTGCTATCAAACGTCACAACGTAACTGGGTGATTATAAAGATGCTCTACAGGTGTCTTCGATGGTGTTTGTTGAGTTGGCATAGATCAAGATTAGGATTTGTCACTCCAATTGTCGGAGAGGTATCTCTGGGCCCTCTCGGTAATGCACATCACTATAAGCCTTGCAAGCAATGTGACTAATGAGTTAGTTGTGGGATGATGCATTATGGAACGAGTAAAGAGACTTTCCGGTAACGAGATTGAACTAGGTATGATGATACCGACGATTGAATCTCAGGAAAGTAAGATACCGATGACAAAGGGAACAACGTATGTTGTTGTGCGGTTTGACCGATAAAGATCTTCGTAGAATATATAGGAGCCAATATGAGCATCTAGGTTCCGCTATTGGTTATTGACCGGAGATGTGTCTCGGTCATGTCTACATAGTTCTCGAACTCATAGGGTCCGCACGCTTAATGTTCGATGACGATTTGTATTATGAGTTTATGTGATTTGATGACCTAATGTTGTTCGGAGTCCCGGATGAGATCATGAACATGACGAGGAGTCTCGAAATGGTCAAGAAATTAATATTGATATATTGGACCATCTTATTCGGACACCAGAAGTGTTCCAGATAGTTTTGGATAAAACTGGAGTGCCGGAGGGGTTACCGGAACCCCCCGGGGAAGTAATGGGCCTTAGTGGGCCTTAGGGGAGAGAGAGGGCAGCAGCCAGGAGGTGGCGCCCCCAAGGGGAGTCCGAATAGGACTAGGGGAGGGGGGCGCAACCGCTCTTTCCCTCTCCCTCTCCCTCTCCTTCCTTCTTCTCCTACATGGACTAGGAAAGGGAGAGTCGATTCCTACTTGGAGTAGGACTCCCCCTCCCCCTTGGGCGTGCCTCAAGGGGCCGGCCGGCCTCCTCCCTCCCTCCTTTATATACGGGGGAGGGGGGCACCCCATAGACACACAAGTTGATCTTTAGCCGTGTGTGGTGCCCCCCTCCATAGTTTTACACCTCGGTCACATTGTCGTAGTGCTTAGGCGAAGCCCTGCGTCGGTAACTTCATCATCACTATCACCACGCCATCGTGCTGACGAAACTCTCCCTCGACCTCAACTGGATCAAGAGTTCGAGGGACGTCACCGAGCTAAACTTGTGCAGATCACGAAGGTGTCGTGCATTCGGTACTTGATCGGTTGGATCGCGAAGACGTTCGACTACATCAACCGCGTTACTAAACGCTTCCGCTTTCGGTCTACGAGGGTATGTGGACACACTCTCCCCGCTCGTTGCTATGCATCTCCTAGGTGGATCTTGCTTCATGATAGGTAATTTTTTTGAAATACTGTGTTCCCCAACAAGAAAGGTTGTAGTGCTCCCACTCACTTTCTTGTAAATACAGACTTCTTCAAAAGTTTGTATAAAATCATATACTTTGATCACACTATCAAAACATATATTCCAACTCCGAGAGGCTTGTACCAGTCCATAAATGGATCACTGGAGCTTGCACACTTTGTTAGCACCTTTAGGATCGACAAAACCTTCTGGTTGCATCATATACAACTCTTCTTTAAGATATCCATTAAGGAATGCAGTTTTGATATCCATTTGCCAAATTTCATAAAATGTGGTAATTGCTAACATGATTCGGACATACTTAAGCATCGCTACAAGTGAGAAAATCTCATAGTAGTCAACACCTTGAATTTGTCAAAAACCTTTTGCGATAAGTCGAGCTTTTTAGATAGTAACACTACCATCAGCGTCCGTCTTCCTCTTGAAAATCCATTTATTCTCTATGGCTTGCCGGTCATCGGGAAAGTCAACCAAAGTCCACACTTTGTTCTCATACATGTATCTCATGTCAGATTTCATGGCCTCAAGCCATTTCGCGGAATTTGGGCTCATCGTCACTTCCTCATAGTTCGTAGGTTCGTCATGGTCTAGTAACATGACTTCCAGAACAGTATTACCGTACCACTCTAGTGTGGAACGTACTTTGATTAACCTACGAGGTTCAGTAGTAACTTGATCTGAAGTTTCATGGTCATCATCATTAGCTTCCTCACTAATTGGTGTAGGCATCCCTGGAAACGATTTCTGTGATGAACTACTTTCCAATTCAAGAGAAGGTACAATTACCTCATCAAGTTCTACTTTCCTCCCACTCACTTCTTTCAAGATAAACTCATTCTCTAGAAAGGATTCATTCTTAGCAACAAAGATCTTGCCTTCAGATCTGTGATAGAAGTTGTACCCAACAATTTCTTTTTGGGTATCCTATGAAGACACACTTCTCCGATTTGGGTTCGAGCTTATCAGGTTGAAGTTTTTCACATAAGCATCGTAGTCCCAAACTTTAAGAAACGACAGCTTAGGTTTCTTGCCAAACCATAGTTCATATAGTGTCGTCTCAACGGATTTAGATGGTTGCCTATTTAACATGAATGCAGCTGTCTCTAATGCATAACCTCCAAAACAATAGCGGTAAATCAGTAAGAGACATCATAGATCGTACCATATCTAATAAAGTACGGTTACGACGTTCGGACACACCATTACGCTGTGGTGTTCCAGGTGACGTGAGTTGCGAAACTATTCCACATTGTTTCAAATGAAGACCAAATTCATAACTCAAATATTCACCTCCACGATCAGATCGTAGAAACTTTATTTTCTTGTTATGATGATTTTCCACTTCACTCTAAAATTCTTTGAACTTTCAAATGTTTCAGACTTATGTTTCATTAAGTAGATATACCCATATCTGCTCAAATCATCTGTGAAGGTCAGAAATAATGATACCCGCCGCGAGCCTCAACACTCATCGGACCGCATACATTAGTATGTATTATTTCCAATAAGTCAGTTGATCGCTCCATTTTTCCGGAGAACGGAGTCTTAGCCATCTTTCCCATGAGGCATGGTTCGCAAGCATCAAGTGATTCATAATCAAGTGATTTCAAAAGCCCATCACCATGGGGTTTCTTCATGCGCTTTACACCAATATGACCTAAACGGCAGTGCCACAAATAAGTTGCACTATCATTATTAACTTTGCATCTTTTGGTTTCAATATTATGAATATGTGTATCATTTCGATCGAGATTTAGTAAACCATTCACCTTGGGTGTATGACCACAGAAGGTTTTATTCATCTAAACAGAATAACAATTATTCTTTGACCTAAATGAATAACCGTATTGTAATAAACATGATCCAATCATATTATGCTCAATGCAAACACCAAATAACTTTATTTTAGGTTCAAAACTAATCCCGAAGGTAAAGGGAGTGTGCGATGGTGATCTTATCAACCTTGGAATCACTTCCAACACAGATCGTCACCTCGCCCTCAACTAGTCTTTATTCATTTTGTAATTCCTGTTTCAAGTTACTAATCATAGCAACTGAACCAGTATCAAATACCCAGGGGCTACTATGAACACTAGTAAGTACACACATCAATAACATGTATATCATATATACTTTTGTTTACTTTGCCATCCTTTTTATCTGCCAAGTATTTGGGGCAGTTCCGCTTCCAGTGGCCATTTTCCTTTGCAGTAGAAGCACTCAGTTTCAGGCTTGGGTCTAGCTTTGGGCTTCTTTATGGGAGTGGCAACTTGCTTGCCGTTCTTCTTGAAGTTCCCTTTCTTTCCCTTGCCCTTTTACTTGAAACTAGTGGTCTTGTCAATCATCAACACTTGATGCTTTTCTTGATTTTTACCTTCGCCGATTTTAGCATCCCGAAGAGCCCGAGGAATCCTTTTCGTCATCCCTTGCATATTATAGTTCATCACAAAGTTCCAGTAACTTGGTGATAGTGACTAGAGAACTCTATCAGGCACTATCTTATCTGGAAGATTAACTCCCACTTGATTCAAGAGATTGTAGTACTCAGACATTCTGAGCACATGCTCACTGGTTGAGCTATTCTCCTCCATCTTGTAGGCAAAATACTTGTCAGAGGTCTCATACCTCTCGACTCGGGCATGAGTTTGAAATACCAATTTCAGCTCTTGGAACATCTCATATGCTCCATGGCGTTCAAAACATTTTTGAAGTCCCGGTTCTAAGCCATAAAGCATGGTGCACTAAACTATCAAGTAGTCATCATACCGAGCTTGTCAAACGTTCATAACGTCTGCATCTGCTCCTACAATAGGTCTGTCACCTAGCAGTGCATCAAGGACATAATTCTTCTGTGCAGCAATGACGATAATCCTTTGATCACGGACCCAGTCCGCATCATTGCTACTATAATCTTTCAACTCAGTTTTCTCTAGGAACATATCAAAAATAAAACAGGGGAGCTATACACGTGAGCTATTGATCTACAACATAGATATGCAAATACTATCAGGACTAAGTTCATGATCAATTTAAGTTCAATTAATCATATTATTTAAGAACTCCCACTTAGATAGACATCCATCCAGTCATCTAAATGATCACGTGATCCATATCAACTAAACCATGTCCGATCATCACGTGAGATGGAGTAGTTTTCAATGGTGATCATCTCTATGTTGATCATATCTACTATATGATTCACGTTCGACCTTTCGGTCTCAGTGTTCCGAGGCCATATCTGCATATACTAGTCTCGTCATGTTTAACCCGAGTATTCTACACGTGCAAAACTGGCTTGCACCCGTTGTATGTGAACGTAGAGCTTATCACACTCGATCATCACGTGGTGTCTCGATACGATGAACTGTAGCATGGTGCATACTCAAGGAGAACACTTATACCTTGAAATTTAGCGAGGGATCATCTTATAATGCTACCGCCATACTAAGCAAAATAAGATGCATACAGGATAAACATCACATGCAATCAAAATATGTGACATGATATGGCCATCATCATCTTGTGCCTTTGATCTCGATCTCCAAAGCACCATCATTATCTCCATCTTCACCGGCTTGACACCTTGATCTCCATCGTAACATCGTTGTCGTCTCGCCAACTATTGCTTCTACGACTATCGCTACCGCTTAGTGATAAAGTAAAGCAATTACATGGCGATTGCATTTCATACAATAAAGGGACAACCATAAGGCTCCTGCCAGTTGCCGATAACTTTTACAAAACATGATCATCTCATACAACAATTTATATATCATCACGTCTTGACCATATCACATCACAACATGTCCTGCAAAAACAAGTTAGACGTCCTCTACTTTGTTGTTGCAAGTTTTACGTGGCTGCTACGGGCTTTTAGCAAGAACCGTTCTTACCTACGCATCCACAATGATTTTTTGTAAAGTGTGATGTTTTAACCTTCAACAAGGACCGAGCGTAGTCAAACTCGATTCAACTAAAGTTGGAGAAAAAGACACCTGCCTGCCACCTATGTGCGAAGCACGTCGGTAGAACTAGTCTCATGAACGTGGTCATGTAATGTCGGTCCGGGCCGCTTCATCCAACAATACCGCTGAATCAAAGTAAGACGTTGGTGTGGTAAGCAGTATGACTATTATCGCCGACAACTCTTTGTGTTCTACTCGTGCATATAACATCTACGCAAAGACCTGGCTTGGATGCCACTGTTGGGGAACGTAGTATTTCAAAAAAAATTCCTATGATCATGCAAGATCTATCTAGGAGAAGCATAGCAACGAGCTGGGAGAGTGTGTCCATATACCCTTGTAGACTGAAAGCGGAAGCGTTTAGTAACGCGGTTGATGCAGTCGCACGTCTTCGCGATCCAACTGATCCAAGCACCGAATGTACGGCACCTCCATGTTCAGCACACGTTCAGCACGATGACATCCCTCGAGCTCTTGATCCAGTTGAGGACGAGGGAGAGTTTCGTCAGCACAACGGCGTGGCGATGGTGATGATGAGGTAGGGCTTCATCTAAGCACTATGACGATATAACCGAGGTGTGTAACTGTGGAGGGGGGCACCGCACACGGCTAAGAGAAGACTTGGTGTCTCTTTGGGGTGCCCCCTGCCCACGTATATAAAGGAGGGAGGGAGAGAGGCCGGCCCTCCTAGGGGCGCGCCAAGTGTAGGGATTCCTACTAGGACTCCCAAGTCCTAGTAGGATTCCCTTTCCTTTTCGGAGTGGGAAAGAAGGAAAGGAGGGAGAGGGAGAAGGAAAAGGGGGGCCGTGCCCCCACCCCTTGTCCAATTCGGTTTGGGCAGGGGGACGCACGCGCCACCTCGTGGCCTTTCTTCCCTCTCTCCACTAAAGCCCAATAAGGCCCATTAACTTCCCCCGACGAATTCCCGTATCCGGTACTCCGAAAAATACCCGAATCACTCGGAACCATTCCGATGTCCGAATATAGCCTTCCAATATATGAATCTTTACCTCTCGACCATTTCGAGACTCCTTGTCATGTCCGTCATCGGGACTCCGAACAAACTTCGGTCATCAAATCACATAACTCATAATACAAATCGTCATCGAACGTTAAGCGTGCGGACCCTACGAGTTCGAGAACTATGTAGACATGACCGAGACACATCTCCCGTCAATAAACAATAGCAGAACCTGGATGCTCATAATGGCTCCTACATATTCTATGAAGTTCTTTATCGGTCAAATCGCATAACAACATACGTTATTTCCTTTGTCATCGGTATGTTACTTGCCCGAGATTCGATTGTCGGTATCATCTTACCTAGTTCAATGTCATGACCGGCAAGTCTCTTTACTCGTTCCGTAATGCATCATCCCGCAAATAACTCATTAGTCACATTGCTTGCAAGGCTTATAGTGATGTGCATTACCGAGAGGGCCCAGAGATACCTCTCCAATACACGGAGTGACAAATCCTAATCACGATCTATGCCAACCCAACAAACACCTTCGAAGACACCTGTAGAGCATCTTTATAATCACCCAGTTATGTTGTAACGTTTGATAGCACACAAGGTGTTCCTCCGGTATTCGGGAGTTGCATAATCTCATAGTCATATGAACATGTATAAGCAATAGCAATAAAACTTAACGATCATAATGCTAAGCTAACGGATGGGTCTTGTCCATCACATCATTCTCTAATGATGTGATCCCGTCCATCAAATGACAACACATGTCTATGGTCAGGAAACTTAACCATCTTGGATTAACGAGCTAGTCTAGTAGAGGCATACTAGGGACACTTTGTTTTGTCTATGTATTCACACATGTATTAAGTTTCTGGTTAATACAATTCTAGTATGAATAATAAACATTTATCATGATATAAGAAAATAAAATAATAACTTTATTATTGCCACTAGGGCATATTTCCTTCATATTATCCCAAGGAAGCCATGCAAAGTTGGTTACTTTTGAAACATTTTCACACCTAGCTAAGAGGTTTTGTCCCTGCTATAAACCCCATCACACCCATCCTTTTAGAGACCTTTTGTTAAACCATTCAGCTACAAGCTTATGTAGCAAGATTGCTAGAGTTCTGAGAGATCCTTGGTAACTTTGCTCTTGTGAGTTCATCCGGATTCGCGAGAAGGAGTCTTTGGTACTCCCTAATTCTTGTTCCACGGTTCTGGTCGTTTTGTGGGTTAGACCAGTTTGTGGTTCTTCGATTCTTCGGACATCAGGTTAGAGTTCTTACAGCTTCGGTCAGCCATCCCGAACCTATGAGTCACATCCGACCTGGACAGGTATAAATCTAGTTATCACGGCTGCATGTAGCTAGTTATCCCTCCCGATTCAATCCTACAATGTGATGATCGGGCGACTGTCGGGTGTGAACTCGTTCAATGAGTTTGCCCCTATCACGTGGCTGGGAGACGGCATGATGAGAGACCCCCTATCCAAGACACCGTAAGTAGCCCCTGAACCGGTCTTCAAGTTTGAATGTACCTCGGTTCCTCCACTAGATCTTCTTCTTCGGTCTTGAACGTTGGTTCAACGAACCCTTCCCGCGTAACCAAGCCCTTGGTTGTCGTATCGCATCCCATGAGTTTCAAGACCACCTCGGTCTTGGATAAGCACCTCTTCATCTCCGTGCCGATCGAAACGTTGGAAATCTTCCCACATAATCATTCCTAACTGCGAAGTATTCCCGCGCTCGGTTTACAATGATGGTCAGGTTCAATTATGACAGCGTAGGCCGATCCCATCTGTCAGCCCATGTGTTTGGAAGGTGCCTTTGTCTCAACGGTCAATATAACTTGTGTACGTGGGTCGGGGCCCCATCATCATCACGTCTTACCAGAAAAGCGATTGTGCGCCTTGATACATATGGTAATTAATCAAGTGCTCTCTTGATTCGTGTGCGTGATCAGCAGGCATTGTATGGGAAAATGGAGGAATTATTACCACGCGGCGTCGTAATCCTGTAGTCGTTTCGTGTATTACTCCGCCTATAAAAGGCCATAGGCGAGGACGAGCAAAGTTTAGGCTCCCAATTCTACCGGTCTTTGTCTTCTTCCTCGAGCCCCCAAGCCCAACCGTCCTTCACGTGCCCGAGCTCAAAATCTCTGCCCGCTCCTTCTCCATCCTAATCTGACTATGGCCGGAAAGGGGAAGACGACGATAGGGCCCTCGACTGCCTCCTAGACAAGAGGGGGGGGGGGTGGAGGACCGCCACGGTGACACGGGAAACAGTCCTTGTTAGACTATGTATAGCTTCTGTACCTATGTACGTATATGGTACATATTGTAACACAACCATTATATATAATGAGATAAGCCACCCCTAGAGGGTTGTGCTGGTTCCCCAAAACTTATTGTCTTACATGGTATCACGCTAGGTTACGATCGCTTCCGCTTCTAAACCCTAATACCCGCACCGCCGCCGCAGCCGCCGCCGCCTTCACCGCCGCCGCCGCGCCACCGATCGCGCCGCCGCCATGTCGAGCGCCACCACCACCGGTTCCACTGCTGCGGGCTTCCTCCCGGCCTCTCTTGCGGCTCTGCTCAACCTCCCGCTCGATGCCGTCTCTGTTCCGGCTCCGATCGGGACAAGGAGCATCGGCTCTGTCTTCTCCACGCCGCCGGCGCCCTCGCTTGGGCGTGACCTCGTGGTCCACACCGCGGCGCCGCCGTCCGCTGCGGACTCCGCAGGCGTCATCCCGCCGCTCCTGCCGCAAGCGGATCACACTGCCCCGCTGGCGGGGTTGGCGGCGTCCGCCCCGGCCGCGGGCCTTGCGGCGTCCGCACCGGCCGCGAGCTTTGCGGCGCCCGCCCTGGCTGCGGTCCTGCCTCCTCCCGCATCGGCTTCGGTGCCTCCGGCTGCCTCCATGGTGTTTGCACCCCAGGCAGCCTCCTCGATGGGATTGTCTTCGCCGCCGCCGTTTCACTTCAGTCATCTCATCACCATCAAGCTCTCCGCCGACAACTACATCTTCTGGCGTGCGCAGGTTCTCCCGCTCTTGGGGAGTCACTACCTGCTAGGCTACGTCGACGGATCGCTTCCCTGCCCACCCGCGCTGGTAGACAGCGTGCACGGTCCGGTCTACAATCCGGCCCATCGCGTCTGGACGGGGCAGGACCAGGCGAACCTCTCCTCCATCCAGGGGTCGCTCTCGCCGGCAGTTGCCGGCCTTGTTGTCTTCGCGAAGACGTCTCATGAGGCCTGGACCATCCTTGAGCGCACCTTTGCAGCGCAGTCCCAGGCTCGTGTCTCAGCACTCCGTCGTCAGCTTGGAGAGTGTCAGAAGCTTGACTTCACTGCCACTGAGTTCTACAACAAGGTCAAGGGCCTCGCCGACACATTGGCCTCCATTGGACAGCCCCTCACCGATCCCGAGTTCAACTCGTTTATTGTCAATGGTCTTGATGAGGAGTATGATGCCTTAGTCGAGATCATCAACGAGCGGGGCAACTCGACACCCATGCTGGCACACGAGGTTTTCTCTCGGCTCCTTCTCACTGAGCAACGGGTCGAGACTCGCCGCACCAGGGGCACTGGCTCCCTCTCGGCCAACGCCGCCACCAAGGGTGGCCGCTCTTCTTCATCACCCCGGTCTCCCTTGGGGCTGCCACCGTCGCCCGCCTCGGCCCCCCCACCTACTGCGACCTTACCGGGGGCTGGCGGTCCACGTGTGTGTCAGCTTTGTGGCCGCGATGGGCACTGGGCCTCCAAGTGTCATAAGCGCTTCCAGCGAAGCTTCCTTGGTCTTGGCAATGACGGCAAAGATACACGCAACAATGCCCGTCAGGTCGCCATGGCTGATCGTCCCGCGCCGCAGAAGCAACAGGGACACACTCAGTCCTACTCCATCGATCCACACTGGTACATGGACTCTGGGGCGACAGAGCATCTAACCAGTGAGATGGGGAAGCTTCACACTCGTGAACCCTATCATGGCTCCGACAAGATCCACACCGCCAATGGAGCAGGTATGCACATCTCTCATATTGGTCAAGCATCTCTTCTCACTAGACATGCCAATAGGAGTCTTCAGCTTCGCAATGTTCTTCGAGTTCCATCTGTGACCCGTAATCTTCTTTCAGTTCCTAAACTCACACGTGATAATAATGTGCTTTGTGAATTTCACCCTTTTGATCTTTTTATTAAGGATCGGGGCACGAGGGACATTCTTCTTAGTGGGCGGTTGTGCCAGGGTCTCTACCGTCTGGAGCATCCTGGTGTCGCTCGTGTTTTCAGTGGAGTTCGGGTCTCTCCGTCACAGTGGCATGCTCGTCTTGGTCACCCGGCCACACCTATTGTCCGTCATATTTTGCGTCGTCATGAGCTTCCTAGTTTGTCTAGTCATCAAGATGTAGCAGTGTGTGATGCTTGTCAGCAGGGGAAGAGTCATCAACTTCCTTTTTCGGAGTCCAGTCGTGAGGTGAAACATCCTTTAGAACTTGTGTTTTCAGATGTATGGGGTCCTGCTCAGACTTCTGTCAGTGGTCATAATTACTATATCAGTTTCGTTGATGCTTATAGTCGCTTTACCTGGCTTTACCTTATTAAACGCAAATCTGATGTGTTTGATATTTTTGTTCAGTTTCAAAAACATGTTGAACGTCTTCTCAAGCACAAAATTGTTCATGTCCAGTCAGACTGGGGGGGGGGGGGCGAGTATCGCAACCTCAACTCTTTCTTTCAGTCGCTTGGGATAGCTCATCGTTTAGCATGTCCACATACACATCAGCAGAATGGTTCAGTCGAACGTAAGCATCGTCATATTGTTGAAGCTGGTCTTACTCTTTTGGCCCATGCATCTGTTCCGTTTCGGTTTTGGAGTGATGCTTTCACCACTGCATGCTTTCTCATCAACCGTACTCCTACTCGTGTTTTAAACATGAAGACTCCCATTGAGGTTCTCCTTAATGAACAACCTGATTATACCTTTCTCAAGGTATTTGGGTGTGCTTGCTGGCCGCATCTTCGTCCATATAACAAGCGCAAGCTTGAGTTTCGTTCTAAGAAGTGTGTTTTTCTTGGCTATAGCTCTCTTCATAAAGGTTACAAATGTCTTCATGTTCCCACTAATCGTGTCTATATATCTCGGGACGTCATGTTTGATGAGCATGTTTTTCCCTTTGCCAACCTTCTTGTGTCCACTGTCGAACCACCATCCCTGCATTCATCCTCTGTTGCTTCTGACCAATTTGATGATGTTGCATACTCTCCTTTGCTGTTACCTAACCATGGTGCAGGAACCGGACGTGGAGCTCGTTTGGAGCTGTTGGAGGATTCACCATCATCATCGTCGTCTTCTGGTGGGCACGTCGATCGCCCTATGTTGCATGGCATCGATTCGCGTGCCCATGCATGGTCACCCGACGAGCCCGTCGCGCCGAGCATCTCCACTGCTCGGTCCGTTTCGCCAGCGGCCGCCGAGTCGCCCGCAGCTCGGCCCGTCACGCCGTCTTCGCCTGCGGCTCGGCCCGTCATGCCGTCTTCGCCCGCGGCTCGGGTCCTCACGTCGCCTTCATCAGCGGATTGGCCCATGACACCGGCCGCGCCACGGCCCACTATGCCGAGCTCGCCATCGGCCCGGTCTGTGATGCCGGAGTCGCCAGCTGCTTCGTCTGCTCTGCCGGTTTCGCCGGTGGGTCGGCCTTCTTCGCCAACCGAGTCTGAGGCTACCGTGACTGGCTCCTCGTCACCGGCTGACTCGTCAACGTCGCCGTCCTCCAGCCCGTTGCAGGCTGCTCCGTCGACCTTGGTGGTTCCTGTGTCCCGACCACATACACGCAGTCGCAGTGGCATTTTCAAACCTAAGGAACGTAAGGATGGTACGGTTGCTTGGTTGGCTGCTTGTTTGGCTGCTGCTGTTGCGGATCCATCTTCTGAGCCTCGCTCATATCAGGCTGCCCTGCGCATTCCACATTGGCGAGAGGCTATGGAGCAGGAGTTTCATGCTCTTCTTCGTAACAAGACATGGACTCTCGTTCCTCCACCACCACGGGTAAATGTTATTGACTCAAAATGGGTATTCAAAGTGAAGAAGCATTCGGATGGATCTATTGAGCGTTACAAAGTGCGACTTGTTGCTCGCGGTTTTCGGCAGCGTCATGGTCTTGACTATGAGGACACCTTCAGTCCT
>NC_041390.1:607469131-607484664 GCF_002162155.2 Triticum dicoccoides
CTTGGTCTTGGCAATGACGGCAAAGATACACGCAACAATGCCCGTCAGGTCGCCATGGCTGATCGTCCCGCGCCGCAGAAGCAACAGGGACACACTCAGTCCTACTCCATCGATCCACACTGGTACATGGACTCTGGGGCGACAGAGCATCTAACCAGCGAGATGGGGAAGCTTCACACTCATGAACCCTATCATGGCTCCGACAAGATCCACACCGCCAATGGAGCAGGTATGCACATCTCTCATATTGGTCAAGCATCTCTTCTCACTAGACATGCCAATAGGAGTCTTCAGCTTCGCAATGTTCTTCGAGTTCCATCTGTGACCCGTAATCTTCTTTCAGTTCCTAAACTCACACGTGATAATAATGTGCTTTGTGAATTTCACCCTTTTGATCTTTTTATTAAGGATCGGGGCACGAGGGACATTCTTCTTAGTGGGCGGTTGTGCCAGGGCCTCTACCGTCTGGAGCATCCTGATGTCGCTCGTGTTTTCAGTGGAGTTCGGGTCTCTCCGTCACAGTGGCATGCTCGTCTTGGTCACCCGGCCACACCTATTGTCCGTCATATTTTGCGTCGTCATGAGCTTCCTAGTTTGTCTAGTCATAAAGATGTAGCAGTGTGTGATGCTTGTCAACAGGGGAAGAGTCATCAACTTCCTTTTTCGGAGTCCAGTCGTGAGGTGAAACATCCTTTAGAACTTGTGTTTTCAGATGTATGGGGTCCTGCTCAGACTTCTGTCAGTGGTCATAATTACTATATCAGTTTCGTTGATGCTTATAGTCGCTTTACCTGGCTTTACCTTATTAAACGCAAATCTGATGTGTTTGATATTTTTGTTCAGTTTCAAAAACATGTTGAACGTCTTCTCAAGCACAAAGTTGTTCATGTCCAGTCAGACTGGGGGGGCGAGTATCGCAACCTCAACTCTTTCTTTCAGTCGCTTGGGATAGCTCATCATTTAGCATGTCCACATACACATCAGCAGAATGGTTCAGTCGAACGTAAGCATCGTCATATTGTTGAAGCTGGTCTTACTCTTTTGGCCCATGCATCTGTTCCGTTTCGGTTTTGGAGTGATGCTTTCACCACTGCATGCTTTCTCATCAACCGTACTCCTACTCGTGTTTTAAACATGAAGACTCCCATTGAGGTTCTCCTTAATGAACAACCTGATTATACCTTTCTCAAGGTATTTGGGTGTGCTTGCTGGCCGCATCTTCGTCCATATAACAAGCGCAAGCTTGAGTTTCGTTCTAAGAAGTGTGTTTTTCTTGGCTATAGCTCTCTTCATAAAGGTTACAAATGTCTTCATGTTCCCACTAATCGTGTCTATATATCTCGGGACGTCGTGTTTGATGAGCATGTTTTTCCCTTTGCCAACCTTCCTGTGTCCACTGTCGAACCACCATCCCTGCATTCATCCTCTGTTGCTTCTGACCAATTTGATGATGTTGCATACTCTCCTTTGCTGTTACCTAACCATGGTGCAGGAACCGGATGTGGAGCTCGTTTGGAGCTGTTGGAGGATTCACCATCATCATCGTCGTCTTCTGGTGGGCACGTCGATCGCCCTATGTTGCATGGCATCAATTCGCGTGCCCATGCATGGTCACCCGACGAGCCCGTCGCGCCGAGCATCTCCACTGCTCGGTCCGTTTCGCCAGCGGCCGCCGAGTCGCCTGCGGCTCGGCCCGTCACGCCCTCTTCGCCCGCGGCTCGGGTCCTCACGTCGCCTTCATCAGCGGATCGGCCCGCGACACCGGCCGCGCCACGGCCCACTATGCCGAGCTCGCCATCGGCCCGGTCTGTGATGCCGGAGTCGCCAGCTGCTTCGTCTGCTCTGCCGGTTTCGCCGGTGGGTCGGCCTTCTTCGCCAACCGAGTCCGAGGCTACCGTGACTGGCTCCTCGTCACCGGCTGACTCGTCAACGTCGCCGTCCTCCAGCCCGTTGCAGGCTGCTTCGTCGACCTCGGTGGTTCCTGTGTCCCGACCACATACACGCAGTCGCAGTGGCATTTTCAAACCTAAGGAACGTAAGGATGGTACGGTTGCTTGGTTGGCTGCTTGTTTGGCTGCTGCTGTTGCGGATCCATCTTCTGAGCCTCGCTCATATCAGGCTGCCCTGCGCATTCCACATTGGCGAGAGGCTATGGAGCAGGAGTTTCATGCTCTTCTTCGTAACAAGACATGGACTCTCGTTCCTCCACCACCACGGGTAAATGTTATTGACTCAAAATGGGTATTCAAAGTGAAGAAGCATTCGGATGGATCTATTGAGCGTTACAAAGCACGACTTGTTGCTCGCGGTTTTCGGCAGCGTCATGGTCTTGACTATGAGGACACCTTCAGTCCTGTCGTCAAGCCTACCACTATTCGGCTTCTTCTCTCCATTGCTGTTTCTCGTGGTTGGTCACTTCGTCAACTTGATGTGCAGAATGCTTTTCTACATGGATTTTTGGAGGAAGAGGTTTATATGAAACAGCCGCCTGGTTTCTCTGATCCTGATCATCCTGACTATATCTGTCGTCTTTCCAAAGCACTATATGGTTTGAAGCAAGCTCCTCGTGCCTGGCATGCCCGCCTTGCCTCTGCCCTTCGTGCTCATGGGTTTGTGCCGTCTACTGCTGACACTTCGTTATTTCTTCTACAGAAGCCAGAAGTCACTATGTATCTTTTGGTATATGTCGATGATATTATCCTTGTCAGCTCTTCTCAGTATGCTGCTGATGCTCTTGTCTGCTCTCTTGGTGCTGATTTTGCGGTCAAAGATCTTGGGAAGCTTCACTACTTTCTTGGAGTTGAGGTCACTTCTCGTGCTACTAGTCTTGTCCTTACGCAGAAGAAGTACTCCTTGGAGTTGTTACAGAGAGCTGGCATGCTGAAGTGCAAAACGACCACCACACCCATGTCGTCTACCGACAAGATAACAACTGTTGATGGTGAGCTTTTGTCTCCTGCGGATGCCACAGAGTACAGGAGCATTGTTGGTGGACTTCAGTACTTGACGATCACGAGACCAGATATCTCTTATGCTGTTAACAGGGTTTGTCAGTATCTTCAGGCTCCCAGAGATACTCATTGGGCTGCTGTTAAACGCATTCTTCGTTATGTTCAGTTCACCCTGACATTTGGTATGCATATTCGGCCGACTTCCTCTCGGGTCCTTTCGGCCTTCTCTGATGCAGATTGGGCTGGTAGCCCAGATGACAGGCGATCCACGGGGGGTTATGCAGTATTCTTTGGCTCTAATTTGATCGCCTGGAGTGCTCGGAAACAGGCTACTGTGTCACGTAGCAGTACTGAAGCTGAGTACAAGGCTGTGGCTAATGCTACTGCAGAGATTATTTGGGTGCAGTCTTTGCTTCAGGAGTTGGGTTTGTCTCAACCACAGCCTCCTATTCTTTGGTGTGATAACATCGGTGCTACATACCTTTCTGCAAATCCAGTATTTCATGCCCGAATGAAACACATTGAAGTTGACTATCACTTTGTACGGGAACGTGTATCACAGAAGCAACTCCAGATCAAGTTTATCTCCACCGGTAGAAAAAGAGGCTTCCGTCCAGCCCCATTAGTCGCGAAACTGTAGGAACCGCGACTAATGAAGTCTTTAGTCGCGGTTCGGCAGACGAACCGCGACCAAAGGCCTGGGCCCAGGGCGCTCGGTGGCCAGCTGGTGCACGTGAGGGGCTTTAGTCGCGGTTGGCCAGGCCAACCGCGACTAAAGGTGCGCAAAGGCCTTTAGTCGCAGTTGGCCAGGCCAACTGCGACTAAAGCTCCTCCCCTATATATACCAGTTCAGCACGCTCACTTAGCCATTTGGTGCCACTTCTCTTCACAAGCTTCACAAGGGGGTGTAGGTTTGCTTTTGGTTCCTCTTATGCACACAAGGTGTTTGATGAAATGCCCTAAGAGGGTGAAACAAACATGATATGAAGTGTTGGAGCCACACTTGAGGTTCCTCATTTATTTTTTCCTCCTCGATCGCGGTTAGCAACTTGAACCTTTCATGCATGTGTGTCATTGATAAAATATGCATGTGTGCAGTTCATTGTTTAATTTATATTGTTTGTAGCTAGTTAGTTTAACAAATGCATGATGGTTAATTATATATTTTATATTATAATAATGCAGATGAATCGGCAATGGATGTACGGTAACCGACTCTCCGGCGAGTTCACTACGGGTTTGAAAGATTTCCTCGTAGTGGCTAATGCGAACAAGCAGGGGGGTTTTGTTATCTGTCCATGTGTTATCTGTAAGAATCAGAAGGGTTACTCTTCCTCAAGAGATGTTCACATGCATCTGCTTCGGCACGGTTTCATGTCAAGCTATAATTGTTGGACCAAGCATGGAGAAAGAGGGGTTATAATGGAAGAAGATGAAGAAGGGGATGATTTCATCGATGAAAGCTATCTTGCTCATTTCGGTGATACTTTCATGGAGGATGCTGAAGGTGAAGGGGAAGGTGAAGAAGAGGCACGTGATGATCTCGTTGATGATCTTGGTCGAACCATTGCTGATGCACGGAGACGCTGCGAAACTGAAAAGGAGAGGGAGAATTTGGATCGCATGTTAGAGGATCACAGAAAGGCGCTGTACCCCGGATGCGATGATGGTCTGAAAAAGCTGGGCTGCACACTGGATTTGCTGAAATGGAAGGCAGAGGCAGGTGTAGCTGACTCGGCATTTGAAAACTTGCTGAAAATGTTGAAGAATATGTTTCCAAAGGATAACGAGTTGCCCGCCAGTACGTACGAAGCAAAGAAGGTTGTCTGCCCTCTAGGTTTAGAGGTTCTGAAGATACATGCATGCATCAACGACTGCATCCTCTACCGCGGTGAATACGAGAATTTGAATGAATGCCCGGTATGCACTGCATTGCGTTATAAGATCAGAGGCGATGACCCTGGTGACGATGTTGAGGGCCAGAAACCCAGGAAGAGGGTTCCCGCCAAGGTGATGTGGTATGCTCCTATAATACCACGGTTGAAACGTCTGTTCAGGAACAAAGAGCATGCCAAGTTGTTGCGATGGCACAAAGAGGACCGTAAGTCGGACGGGGAGTTGAGACACACCGCAGATGGAACGCTATGGAGAAAGATCGACAGATGGTTCAAAGATTTTGCAGCTGACGCAAGGAACATAAGATTTGCTCTAAGTACGGGCATGAATCCTTTTGGCGAGCAGAGCTCCAGCCATAGCACCTGGCCCGTGACTCTATGCATCTACAACCTTCCTCCTTGGTTGTGCATGAAGCGGAAGTTCATTATGATGCCAGTGCTCATCCAAGGTCCGAAGCAACCCGGCAACGACATCGATGTGTACCTAAGGCCATTAGTTGATGAACTTTTACAGCTGTGGGGTGGTGTCCGTGTGTGGGATGAGCACAAACAAGAGGAATTTGACCTACGAGCGTTGCTTTTCGTAACCATCAACGATTGGCCTGCTCTTAGTAACCTTTCGGGACTGTCAAATAAGGGATACAATGCATGCACGCACTGCTTACATGAGACTGAAAGTGTACATTTGCCAAATTGTAAGAAGAACGTGTACCTTGGGCATCGTCGATTTCTTCCGAAAATTCATCCAGTAAGAAAGAAAGGCAAGCATTACAACGGCAAGGCAGATCACCGGCCGAAGCCTGCCGGACGCACTGGTGCTGAGGTATTTGATATGGTCAAGGATTTGAAAGTCATCTTTGGAAAGGGTCCTGGCGGACAATCAGTTCCGAAGGGAGCTGACGGGCACGCAACCATGTGGAAGAAGAAATCTATATTCTGGGAGCTAGAATATTGGAAAGTCCTAGATGTCCGCTCTGCAATCGACGTGATGCACGTTACGAAGAATATTTGCGTGAACCTCCTAAGCTTCTTGGGCGTGTATGGGAAGACAAATGATACAAAGGAAGCACGGCAGGACCAGCAACGTTTGAAAGACCCTGATGACCGGCATCCGGAATGGTTTCAAGGTCGTGCCAGCTACGCTCTGACCAAAGAAGAGAAGGTCATCTTTTTTGAATGCCTGAGCAGTATGAAGGTCCCGTCTGGATTCTCGTCCAATATAAAGGGAATAATAAACATGGCGGAGAAAAAGTTCCAAAACCTGAAGTCTCACGACTGCCACGTGATTATGACGCAATTGCTTCCGATTGCTTTGAGGGGGCTCCTGCCGGAAAATGTTCGAGTAGCCATTGTGAAGCTATGTGAATTCCTCAATGCAATCTCTCAGAAGGTAATCAATCCAGAAGTTCTACCACGGTTACAGAACGATGTGATCCAATGTCTTGTCAGTTTCGAGTTGGTGTTCCCGCCATCCTTCTTCAATATTATGACGCACCTCCTGGTTCACCTAGTCGAAGAGATTTTCGTTCTCGGTCCTGTATTTCTACACAATATGTTCCCCTTCGAGAGGTTCATGGGAGTATTAAAGAAATATGTTCGTAACCGTGCTAGGCCAGAAGGAAGCATCGCCAAGGGCTATGGAAATGAGGAGGTAATTGAGTTTTGTGTTGACTTTGTTCCTGACCTTAAGCCGATTGGTCTTCCTCGATCGCGGCACGAGGGGAGACTAAGTGGAAAAGGCACGATCGGAAGGAAATCAACGATATGTATGGACGGTCATTCTCTGACTGAAGCACACCACACTGTACTGACCAATTCCAGCTTGGTGGCTCCGTACTTTGAGAAACACAAGAATATTTTACGCTCGGACAACCCGGGGAAGCCTGAATCCTGGATTAGGAAGGCCCACATGGAGACTTTCGGCAGTTGGTTGAGAAAACATTTAATGAATGACAATGATGTTGTAGATCAGCTGTACATGTTGGCCAAGACACCATCTTCGACTATAACGACTTTCCAAGGGTACGAGATAAATGGGAATACATTTTACGCGATCGCCCAAGATAAAAAGAGCACCAACCAAAACAGTGGTGTCCGCTTTGATGCAGCAACCGAGAATGGGCAAAAGGTCACATATTATGGTTACATAGAGGAGATATGGGAACTTGACTATGGACCCTCCTTTAAGGTCCCTTTGTTCCGGTGCAAATGGTTCAAGCTAACAGGAGGTGGGGTAAAGGTGGACCAGCAATACGGAATGACAATGGTGGATTTCAACAATCTTGGTTACCTTGACGAACCATTCGTCCTAGCGAAAGATGTCGCTCAGGTTTTCTATGTGAAGGACATGAGTAGCAAACCGAGGAAACGGAAAGATAAGAAAACGATCAGTGCATCATGCGATGATCCAAAGCGCCACATTGTTCTTTCAGGGAAAAGAAACATCGTGGGAGTGGAGGACAAGACAGACATGTCAGAAGATTATAATATGTTTGCTGAAATTCCGCCCTTCAAAGTGAACACCGACCCAAGCATTAAGTTAAATGATGAGGATGCTCCATGGATACGGCACAATCGTAAGCAAGCAGGGACACAAGGGAAGAAATGATGTGTAATAATTTATTGTATCAAACCTTTTGTCAAACCTTCGGCCGGATCGTCGAAACAATCGAGTACGTCGTCAAAGCGTGGCGCAACCAAGACGATGAAACAAGGAGAAACATGCACCATCGAGGTTGTCGACAGTGCAACCGGCAGGCCGCTGGAGCCCCGCAAGAACGCCACCAAGTTTGTCAGCCAATGCGGAGCCATTGTTAGAGACAACGTCTCGATCACCGTCCAGGAGTGGAATGAGCCAAAGAAGGCACGAATTGATGGTTTCACTTTTGTCGATAAGAGAACAAAAAAAGATTGCTTCAAGAAGCTTATGGAACATTTCGTTCTACCTCCGGAATACAACAAATTCGATGAGGAGGGTAACAAGATTGAGGAAAACAAGGAGAGGAGGAGGCTAGTCAAACAGTTCGCTCTTCATAAGATGGCCGACGCATTCTGGAAATTCAAGCAAAATCTAGCCCATGACTTTGTCAAGCAGAACAAGACTCCGGATTTCAAAGGACAATATGAGAAACTGAAACATGATTGGCCAGAATTTGTGAAGCAAAAGAAATCGGAGCAGTTCATTCAAATATCGAAAAAAATAAGGAAAATGCGGCTAAGAAGGAGTACAATCATGTTATGGGGCCAGGAGGGTATCGCATTTGGGTGCCTAGGTTGGAGAAGATGGAGAACGAGCTGAGGGCGCGAGGAATCCGTCCAGGTACGAAGGGATGGGACCCAAGGGCCAAAAGCTGGTGGTACGGGCATGGGGGAACGCTGAACCCGGAGACAGGGGAGTGTGTTTACCGGGGCAAATTAATTAAACCCACCCAAGCCCTTATTAACGCAATGAGGGATGCTCAACAGGGGAAGATCAAGTTCAACAGAGAGAACGACGCGCTGACAAAAGCCCTCGGGAATCCTGAACACGGAGGACGTGTACGAGGCATGGGGCACATTCCGTGGAAAATAGGGTTCCCCCAGAACGATGACCCGTACGGTTACAGAAGCCGTAAGAGAAAGATGGATCGGGAAGCAGATGTTGTGGCGCGGTTGGCATCGGAAATGGATGTGATGAAGAAAACCATGAGTGTACTAGTAGCCGAAAGAGATGCAGCTCGGGTGCAGCATGAAGATCATCCAGCGGATCTCGGAAGCCAGCAGCGGAGAAGCAGCGTGGCTTCCACGGAGGCCCCACCGGCTGGTGCAGATGCACCGACGATCGAAATTACTGCACCGGAGCCTCTGGTGGTCCAAATTACTGCACCGGAGCCTCTGGTGGTCGAAATTACTTCATCGGAGCATCCTCGCTACCCCGTGGACGATATAAAGGAGATGAAAGAATGTCATCTGTATTATCCTATCGGGAACATGTCCATGAAGGTAGCCATCGGCAGTGCTTTACCATGTTTACCTGGAGCACTCCACCACAACAACCCCATTCAAGATGGCTATGCTCGTGTCACGGTGGAGGACATAGTCCAAGGGTTTGAGGACCTGGAGATTGACATTGCTACACCTGAAGGGGAGAAAAGACTTGGAGATGTCAAGCGCCATTTCATTCTATGGCAAAAGAAGTTTATCAAGTTTCCAGGCGAGGCGCCAAGGACAACAAGTCCACCCCCCTACGGTGGTGGTGGTGGCGGTGGCGGTGGTGGTGGTGGTGGTGGTGGTGGCGGTTCACCTACACCTCCGTCACGTCAGCCGACGCCGCCCCCCAGTCCACAACGTCGGGCGGGTGATCAGCCGCCGCCCCCCAGTCCTCGTCCGGCGGGTGATCAGACGCCGCCCCCCAATCCACCTCCGGCAAAGAAGCAGAAGCAGTCCTGGATATTAACCCGGACCCTTATGTACCTAAGACCACAAAGGTACCGGAGCCATCACTAAAGCCTCTCCCCACAAGGCCTTGGGAACGTAGTGCCGAGGAAGTCGACGCGGCCGCGGCTGCTGATTTGGAGAAATGGAAGGCGGACTGCAAGAAGAAAAGAGAGCCCGAGCCCAAGCCAGTATTTTCTGATGAGCAAAAGAAGTGGGCTAAGTCATTTTTGAGCACACCGTCCCAAGCCGCGAAGAATCTGCCTAACGACTATGCACGTGAACTTCGCAGGCAGGCACTCATGTTCAAGGAGAACAAAGAGCGGGAGAAGGCCGAAAGTAAAAAAGCGGGAAACAAGTTGCCCAGCTCGGGGAACAAAGTAAACAATCGATTGCCCCGCTTATAGTGGAAGCCTTCTGTCCGGATGCCCCCGAGATCATACAAGCTGCGGCAGCACAGGGATTGACTGTAACGAGTGCCAGAGAACAAGCGGCCAACTTAGGTATTACTCTTCGTGAACTGTTAGGCCTTGATGAGGCGCCAGTGAAGGAGGTAGTAATTACATATGTCAAGAATGGGCCTCTCGTCGAGCCTGCGCAGGAAAAGGATCTACCTCCACAAATGAAAGGTCTGCTGAAATGGTACAAGGGTTACATAAAAAATAAAAACGCCAAAGAATATATTTATGCGGAAGTTAGACATGAGCATCACTTCAAACATTACTATGTACAAATTGAACTGAGTGAATTGTTCCAGCTTTTCAATCTGCGCGAGCTCGATAAATCTATCATCAGTTGCTACGTCCTGTAAGTGATTTATTAATTTCTACCCCATCTCGTTCATATTGCCTGTACTATATATATGTCCTAACTATATTGTTGTGTCCGCTATTATACATGCAGAATGAAGATTAAGGAATGCAGAGTAAGGAACATCCATGATGTTGGGTTCATTGACCCACACATCGTTAATGGACATGTGTTGGAGCGTTACCCCGCCGACGTGGAGGCAGACCTGTGGCAGTTTCTTACAAAGCAGGAACTCAAAAGTGATATTCTATTTCCTTACCATTTTGAGTGAGTGTTTCTGTCTTGAGCACATTCTCTTTTGTTTACTCCATGCATGGTATGTGGCCGGCTAATCGATGAGTTATGCATGACGTACTGTGCATGTATCGTGTCCGCAGGTTCCACTGGATTCTGCTAGTAATTAAAGTTAACACCTCAGAATGTCTCGTCCACGACTCTGTGAATATGGATCCAAAGCTTTGGGGCGGCATGAGAAGAATGCCGCAGAAGTAATTATTTTCATTCATTTGCGCTCTATATCGATCGGCCTATTTCGTTCATTTCCTAATATCAAGTAACTAATTAATAACTCTCTTGTTCATTTAATTTTCTTTGCCTCGTAGGGTTTGGAGACGGTTCGTAGATACAAAGGTCGGTGAATTCAAAAAAGAGCTAGAATTCAAAATGTTAAAGGCTAAGCATGCTGGGGATATTCAGCCACCGGAGACCAATCTATGTGGATACTATGTCTGTGAGATGATCCGGAGATACACCTCTGAGCGGGTTCCGAGTGATACCAATGCTCAGAGGAATAACCTCCGGTGGATGCTTAGTCCAGAAGCTCGCTTCCGACCACTTCAAGAGGAACTAGCTGGATGGTTCAACAGGGAAGTCCTCCATCCTAAAGGAGAACACTATTACGAGGACGTAGAACTTTATATGCATTAAATCATGTATGGAAACTTGTTCAAAATTGTATATGGTCATCCGATGATATTGAATATATATTGTATATTCCTCTTGAATTCTTTTTGGTTCTAATTTCAAATTTATTTGAAATTGTACATTCATATGCATGTATGTAGTACCGTAGAATATATGAAACTCCTTCAAAATTAAAATAAAGCACAAAAGAAATAAAACAATACAAATTAAACAGAAAACAGGTTTAAGGGGAGGGGGGCTAAAACCCTAAAGCTGCGGCGGCCTTTAGTCGCGGTTGGCCAGAAGAACCGCGACTAAAGGTCCTCCGCCCCGACGGCCACCTGGCGCCCACGTGGACGGGCCTTTAGTCGCGGTTCTTAAGCAACCGCGACTAAAGGGGGGGCCTTTAGTCGCGCCCGTTCGGTCGCGGTTGCGCAACCGCGACTAATGGCAGTTGCGAACCGCGACCAAAGGCCCTTTTTCCACCAGTGCTCATCTAAGGATCAACTTGCAGACATCTTCACTAAGCCTTTACCGCTGCCACAGTTTGAGGCTTGTAGGCGCAATCTTACCCTTCTCAGTTCTTTAGAAAGTGGCTAAGATTGAGGGAGGGTGTTAGACTATATATAGCTTCTGTACCTATGTACGTATATGGTACATATTGTAACACAACCATTATATATAATGAGATAAGCCACCCCTAGAAGGTTGTGCTGGTTCCCCAAAACTTATTGTCTTACAGTCCTTACTATACAAGAAATAAAAACTCTACTCCATAGTGAGGACTAAAGTTCCTGAAGTTTGACGGTGTTAGAGCATCTCTAACAAATCCCACATATCATTGTCCCGCAAAACCACTTTACAGTTCCCTTTAAAACTGATTTGCGGTACCGCACAGGCTACACTAGAATAGATACCACAAATTCCTACAGTAAAAACGAACATTCCATCTATCGGTGCATTTATTTTTTTCCTTTCTCTTTTTTCCATGGTCTTCTTCTTCCCCAAATCACCCGCGCAAGCAGCTGCCCTAGCCTCCACCACTTCCGCTGCTTGATGGCCGTCTGACCCTGGCTGCGACCTTGAGCCCACATCCATGGCAAAGCTGCTGCGGCCACCCAGGAGCTCGAGGGGCACGACAGCTATCGGGCCCAGGCGGCGACCACGAGCCCGCATCCATGGTGGAGCTACCACGGCCAACCATGAGCTTGAGGGGAGCAATGGCCTATGAGGCAAGGAACCGTAGGGACGTGGACCGGCTGGTTGGCGACGGTGGGGACGGCCGGAATCGGGAGCTGGCCACAACGGCGGTGGAGGTTGACGTGAAACTTCTCTCCCGCCAACAATTTTCTGGTATAGAGGGAGATCTAAAATTTGCGTCCAAAACTCCATATCATGAGGATGAGTTTCTTTCAGGGGAGCTGTATAAATTTTATAGGACAAGTCTGTTTTGTCGGATATGAAATGAACGGTCTTTTTCCCGATCAAATAAAATGGCAGTTATATAGTTCGGGGTCTGCTAGAGATGCTCTTATACAAGTCCCTTGGTTACTGACAAAATAAAATAGGGAATACGACAAACTGTGGTCGGTGGACCAGTCTTGATGGCCCTAAATGTGTGTGGACTGGCCAGGCATAATGTGAATGTCGTGTTTGCTTGGTGTCCTGCCCTAAAGAACTAGTACTCCATTTTAAATTGCAATGCCACATATTACAATGAAAAATAAGCCGTGAATCATGTGATTAAAATAGATAACGACAAGATTAGATAGGAAGAAGGAGTTGCCTGGTGCACAAGCGTCTGTTTCGGATTTCCTGGCCCTAGTGCATGGTGCCTGGACCATGGAGAAACTAGGCATGGTGTCACATGCCTCAACTAGGGAGAAAACCAGAGTATCTACCAAACAGACCCAGGCATGTCCATGCCAGGTTAGCGTTGTCCAGTGTGATTCCTATTTAGCTTTAAGCGCCCATTCCTGCAAACAGGCACACACGCTCTTCCCTTCCTTCGCTACTAACAGGTCGCCCATATATGGTATATCTGAGAGAGTTGTTCCCGGTTTTGGGAAGCTTCCAGAAGCTTTCCTAGCCGATTTTGGGAAGCTTCTGTAAACTTCCGGTTGGTTTTTCTGTTCAGGTTTTTCTGGAATGGTTATGTGCGCGTTTCTTTCCTTTTTTGCTTTTGATTTTCTTTTCCTTTTCATATTTTTTGTTTGTTTTTCATTTTTTTTGTTTTTCTATTTCGTTCTTTTTCATTTTTGTTTTTAAAATTCGATAAATTTTTAGAATTTTGATTAAACTTTTCAAATTTAAATTAACATTTTTTTAAAATTGATGAAAAAATTAAAACGCGGTGAACTTTTTTTCAATTTGGTGAACTTTTTTCAAAATCGATGAACCTTTTTTCAAATTTGATGAATTTTCAAAAAACGATGAACTTTTTTCAATATCATTGATTTTTTCCAAACTTGTGAACGCTTTTGAAAATTTTGTATACATCACGGATTTTTGTGAACTTTTTTGGACCAAGCGACCAGTCAAAGGCCACCCAGCGAACCAGCGTGTTTTGGGCTGGGCCCAATAGCGTGCATGTGTGAGCGCCAGGATGCCTGGCGCCGAAGGCGCTGACTAGGAGCTCCCATTATCCAGGACGCAACCTAAACACACTGATACTCACTGTGAGGAATGGGCCGATAAATTAATGATTGGGAGGTAAAAAAAATTGCTGGGCCGATTTGGGACATCCATTCCTCGGACAAGTATTTCCGGACGGAGGGAGTACAATGTAAAAAATGTTTGGTAGCATTAAAAAATGGTTGAACTGTATATGTTAAATGCTTAACATGTACTCAACAGAATTTTCAAAATTGGTATTTGAAAACATGTTCTTAGAGCTTAAATGAGAAAAATATTTGTGAAAATTTCAGCATGTATCAGGAAAATATTCCACGTGTACAAAAAATGTATAACATGTATTGAAAACAGTAGACATGTATTGAATAAAAGGAAAAGGAAAAAACGAATAATCGAATAAACCCAACTAAGAAACAGATAAAAACATGAAAAAAAAACTCATGGATGGTTCTAAAACCAGTCCGTACTAGTCTATAGAACCATCCTGAAACTGGTTTAATGGGTCAGCCCACTAAAAACGTGAGCACCCCAGCGCTAGAGGCGAGGCCAGGCTACATCTCGCAATAAGCGAGATATAGCCCTGGCAGTGGGGCGGATCCATTTTTTATAGTATATACTAGCACATATGCCCGTGCGTTGCAACGGAAGATATTTTTTTGCGAGAAGCATCAGGAGAGTTTATTGATGTGTCCATCAAAACGTTCTCCACAACAGTGGCACGACAGTGCGGAGAGATGTGGTGTTCTCGTGGGTCATGTTTGGTCCGCGAGATGTTTATAGTAGTGGGGTTGGTCCGAGTGACGGCCACTACCCAACTCGTGCCTTTTTCCCTTCAGGTCCACCTCCTTGTCGAGGTTGTGGTGACCTCCACATTTTTTTTAAAAACATATGAGCACTTTTTTTTTGGAAAAAGCATTAATTTCTGGAAAAGGCAAAAAAATTTGAAATAGGAAGATTTTTTTAAATTCACAAACATTTTTTGAAAACAAGACCATTTTTAAGGCAGAGAAACGGACATTTTTCGAATTTGTGAAGCATTTTTTTAAATGGAAACTTGTTTTGAACTTTCAAAACCATTTTGGAAAATGTGTTTTTATCACGAAAATTATTTTGAACTTGTAAACATTTCAAAAATAATTATTATTTTCTAATTACTATTATTTTTAAAATGAAATTTATTTTGTAACTCCCGAAAAAATTTGGAATTTTTTTAAAATGTGAACATTTTGTGAATTTCGAGAAAAAATTGAACAAAAACATAAATTTCAAGTTCCAAATAATTTTGAAAATGGGAACAAATTTTGAAATTCTAACATTTAACGAAAATTATTACCAGAAACGAAATTTTGGAAAATTAAAATAATAAATTTATGAAAAAGGAAAATATATCTTGGAAGGGGAAATTAAAAAATAGAAAAAAACACAGAAAAAATGGAAATGGGCCGGCCCAACATTGGGCGACAGATGGTAAGCTCCAACTATATGCGGCGCTGTGCGACAAATAAGGTTCTCCAGCAGGGTGCGCAGGATATAAATGTGGGGCTTTTCTGGGCCTTAGCACATGCAGCCCACGTACGAAATTCTAGACAAAACTCTTTTGTTTTCTTTTGTAGCAGCTGTACCACAAAAATTTAGTACCACCTCCTCTAGCTTGAGCACTGCGCATGGGTAAGATGCACTGTTGGCCACAAGTAATGAGGGTTTTGTTCTTGACTGAGACTTATTCAGGACCAACTGATGGTAGGTTTTGTTTTAAAAATCTGTCCTAAAATAAGTATATAATTAGAATAGTGTGTATTGTATACTGCATATTAAGTAGGTTTTGTCCTCCATGAATGATATGTTATGTGCACGTAGTTCCAGTTAGTGATGGAGCTAGCCAAAGATGTAGGGGGGCAAAAGAGAAAATATGCATGTTTTGGGGGGA
>NC_041390.1:607485126-607514339 GCF_002162155.2 Triticum dicoccoides
AGCTGATTTTTGTTCTAACAACAGTCGTATTTCGGATCCAATAGTGTGTAGTATACCATAATGTTCAACAATACTTTCCCCTTCAGCTTCCCGATCAGGCTACTGGGTTGCATGTCTTTTTGTTTTCCTTCTAGATCCGACAAGCAATTTGTTTTCCAGGCCTTGTCTCTTGTTTTCTCGTGTCCCATTTTTATCTCCTGGGATTTTGTATGGGCCTGAGAGGCAGGGCTCATGACCAAAGTAAAAAAACAGTATGAAAGAAGAAAAAGAGAACATAAGTACATAACACGCTGGATGTCTCAAAACACGCATAAAAATATAGACAATTTTTTATATAATATACTAGAAAAGAAGCTTAGGATGTGTATTTATGGCGCTCGGCCATAGATTCTTGCATTGTCTGTGTTGAAGGTAAATGCGTGAGGATCTGTAGCTCGGTGTTTTCTGGGGAGTTACGGCCAGATATTAAGACCTCCTCCAATGCAAAGGTGCTTAGATGAGATGCTAAATGCATTAAATAGCTTAGCAACTCAACTTCCCAATGCATAGATGTTTAACTTATTGTTGCTAAGCTCACTTTATTTAATGATTTAGCACATAAACTCTTCCATGCATTGGTCAGCTTATTTCATTTATGTGGTTTGCCTAGGTTCACATGCTTGGCATGGTTTTTCCTGGGGTCACGAAAGTACTCTCTCTCCTCCTCCTTAATTACTGCGCCATGTCATTTTTTTGCTTATATGACATGCTTAACATGTATCACTGTGGATCATTGGGAAGGGCCTAAATCTGGTATTGTGAGCGGTATGTATGGGCATGTTTGTACGCTGGACTATGGGGAGGACAGACTTAGTTAGGCCCTTCCCAGTGCTCCACTGTGTACATGTGCTAAGAGTGCCACATAAGCAGAGAAAATAATGCGGCAAAACAATTAAATAAGAGAGAGAACATTATGGTGACCCCGAAGAAAACGGTGTTAAGCACGTGGACCTATGCAAAATGACTACCAACCAATACATGAAGGAGTTTTATTTTTAAACAATTCAATGAGTGAAGCTTAGCTACAAAAGCTAAGTATCTATGCATTGAGGAGACTAGTTGCTAAGTTTTTTAGTACACTTAGCACCTTATGTAAACACCAACGGATTGAAAGTGGCCTTGGTATGACCGATGGTTCTGGGCGAGTATGCCTTGCAGGCGCTTGGAGATGCAATTAGGGTTCTCGCGGAGACACAGATCTGCTAGGACGAGTCCCCATTTTGGATAAGTGGAAGCACAACTCGCCCACAATATTTCATCACTTACAAAAGATATGGAGTTTGTTTCTAAGAAGCTACAATGAATTCAGAATAGGATACCAGATCAATTGGGTAATTACAGCCGTACAAAATAAGCTATTGCTGTATGACGACCTATTACCATTAGATTGTAATTATATTATAATGGAATAGAACTCCATTTTTTCTGCAAAGAAAGGGGAAGGTCAATCTAGAGGAGCTTGGCTGGACTAAGAGGTGAGTATAAATCCAGATAGCACATTTTAATCTACTATTTGCATGCACAAGATGTAGATGGTATGCCTCATGTGATTTTGCTAATTACCAGTATGATTCTTAAATATTTATTAATGATACAATATAGTATTGTCTCATTGATAATCAATTGATTTGGTATTGTTTATGGATTGATATAATTGATTTTTTGTTTGTGAATTCAATGTTATAATCGGTAAAATTGTAGTGGGTTGATCTAGTATACTTTTAGCTTTCTCCTTGTTTTAAGTTACAAATTGTTTCTTCAAATTTCAGCACTTCCATGTCATAATAAGTCTGTATCAAGTGAGAAAATGAGAAAGGAATCCAAGTTTAAGATGCACACATGTAGAATACATCCCTATGTATACGTAGAATTATTTTAGAATTTTTTGAAACTTAAAAGATTGATTTTTTAATGAAGCTCAAGTTCTAAAAATACTAGTATATTTCATACGACCTAAAAATCAAAAAATATAGGAGAACACGCCTCATCTGATCCGGTTGCCCACCGTCCATTGTGGCCAACACTTGTGATTGGGTCTGCTACACCGAGACATGGTATTGCATCCTATGATCCGCTTTGCCTCACTGTCCCACCTCCGTCCAGAACCTTGTATCGATTCGGTCCGCTTCTCGTCATCGAGCCCACAGTTGCTGCCAGGCCCGCCATAGGGCCGACCCATAGACCGGACAAAAAGGATGACCGCCCCGAGACCCAAATATTAAACATGGTACTAACCAACATACTACCATTATCTAAGTCATCATACGAAAATTTTGGTGGGCTTGTAAACAGGGGAAAGGAAACCAACATGGATGTCATGGGAAGTGATGACAAGACCTAATTATCTAGGAGGTCTAGGCTTCAGGGATCTGGAACTTTTAAATTTGGCTTTGCTAGCAAAACAGTCTTGGAGAATTTTGCAGGAGCTGACATCTTTGAGCACAAGGATCCTTAAGGCCGGAAGTACCTTTCTACACCCAGGAGCAAATGCTCCTGGTATGAATAGTAAAATTAAAAAACTAGAAAAAATGTTCAAAAAATTCTGAAATTTTTTTGTGACATACTTTCACAAATGTTTGATGTGCACGCAAAATTTCATTGCGAACTCACATTGGTGGAAGGCGTGCCAAAAAAACAAAATCAGAGATCCAAAATGCTTTTGTAAGTAACATTTTCAGAGCATCGATTTTGTTTTTTTACCACGCCTTCCATCAATGTGATTTTGCGATGAAATTTTGTAGGCACAAAAAACATTTGTGAAAGTATGGCACAAAAAAATTTCAGAATTTTTTGAATTGTTTTTGAATTTATTTAATTTTACTGTTCACACCAGGAGCATTTGCTCCTGGGTGTAGAAACTCCACGTCCCCTTAAGGCTTCCTACTTCCCTGATGTTACAATCATTAACGTCGAACTGGGTTCTCAGCCATAAAATCTGGTGTGGTGTCTTAGAAGCTAGAGACATAGTGAAGCAGGGAATTATTCGTCGAATTGGGAATGGCCAGTCTACGGATATCTGGCCTAATAATTGGATTCCAAAAGAGTCTTCTTGGCGACCAATAGTATGTCTTGTTGTGGACCCGCTTGTGAAGGTATCTGCATTATTATCACCGACCATAGCCTCGTGGAACGAAAAAATGGTTTGGAGTGTCTTCCTACCCATTGATGCTGATGAGATACTCAGGATCCCTGTGTGCACTCGAAAAACAACCGATTTTTGGGCATGGCATCCAGATAACAAAGGCTGATTCACTGTTAGCTCGGCACAGACGTATATGATCAAGACAAAAGTCCAGAGAAATAATTGGCTTAGAGGGAGGAGTGGATCCTCAGATAATATGAGAGAGGAGAAGTCATGGACTTAGCTATGGAATATCTTCATCGAAGATCCGGGTGTTTTGTGAGACTAGCCGGACATTCCCTACCGACCACTAACGTGCTACACGATCGAAATATGGCACATGCTAACTAGTGCCCACTATGTGGAGGGAATACTCGTGGCAGCATGCACTTCTTTCGTGCACGATGGCCAGATGTACATGGGCACTCTCGGATGTAGAATTAGTGGAGAGGATGACAAATAGTAAGGAACCTACAACAAAGAACTGGATGTTTGAACTTCATGACAATCTGAGTCATGAAAACTTCACTAGGATGGTTGTGACCTTACGGGCTATATGGTATTGATACGTCTCCAACGTATCTATAATTTTTTATTGTTCCACGCTATTATATTATCTGTTTTGGATGTTTTATATGCATTAATATGCTACTTTATATTATTTTTGGGACTAACCTATTAACCTAGAGCCCAGTGCCAGTTCCTGTTTTTCCCTGTTTTTGAGTTTCGTAGAAAAGGAATACCAAATGGAGTCCAAACGGAATAAAACCTTTGCGATAATTTTTCTTGGACCAGAAGACAACCAGGAGACTTGGAGATGAAGTCGGGGGAGGCACGAGGCGGCCACAAGGATGGAGGGCGCGCCCAGAGGGGTAGGGTGCGCCCCCACCCTTATGGGCCCCTCATGCACCTCCTGACCTAATTCTTTTGCCTATATATTCCCATATATCCCCAAACCACCAGAGGCATCCACGAAAACACTTTTCCACCGCCGCGACCTTATGTACCCGTGAGATCCCATCTAGGGACCTTTTCCGGCACGCTGTCGGAGGGGGATTCGATCACGGAGGGCTTTGACATCAACTCTATTGCCCTTCCGATGAAGCGTGAGTAGTTTACCACAGACCTACGGGTCCATAGCTAGTAGCTAGATGGCTTCTTCTCTCTCTTTGATTCTCAATACCAAGTTCTCCTCGATGTTCTTGGAGATCTATTCGATGTAATACTTTTTTGCGGTGTGTTTGCCGACATCCAATGAATTGTGGATTTATGATTAGCTTATCTATGAATATTATTTGAATCTCCTCTGAATTCTTTTATGCATGATTTGATATCTTTGTAATTCTCTTCGAACTATCTGTTTGGTTTGGCCAACTAGATTGTTTCTTCTTGCAATGGGAGAAGTGCTTAGCTTTGGGTTCAATCTTGCGGTGACCTTTCCCAGTGACAGTAGGGGCAGCAAGGCACATATTGTATTGTTGCCATCAAGGATAAAAAAAATGGGGTTTTCATCATGTTGCTTGAGTTAATTCCTCTACATCATGTCATCTTATTTAATGCATTACTCCGTTCTTTATGAACTTAATACTCTAGATGCATGCTGGATAGCAATTGATGTGTGGAGTAATAGTACTAGATATAGAATTGTTCGGTCTACTTGACATGGACGTGATGCCTATATTCATGATCATTGCCTTAGATATCGTCATAATTTTGCGCTTTTCTATCAATTGCTCGGCAGTAATTTGTTCACCCACCGTAATATTTTCTATCTTGAGAGAAGCCTCTAGTGAAACCTATGGCCCCCGGGTCTATTTTCCATCATATAAGTTTTCAATCTACTATTTTGCAATATTTTACTTTCCAATCTATAAACCAAAAATACCAAAAATATTTACTTTATCGTTTATCTATCTCTATCAGATCTCACTTTTGCAAGTAACCCTGAAGGGATTGACAACCCCTTTATCGCGTTGGGTGCAAGTTATTTGATTGTTTGTGCAGGTATTCGGTGACTTGTGCTTTGTCTCCTACTGGATCGATACCTTGGTTCTCAATGTTGGAAATATGCCCTAGAAGCAATAATAAAATAGTTATTATTATATTTCCTTGTTCATGATAAATGTCTACTGTTCATGCTATAATTGTATTAACCAGAAATCATAATACATGTGTGAATACATAGATCACAACATGTCCCTAGTGAGCCTCTAGTTGACTAGCTCATTGATCAATAGATGGTTGTGGTTTCCTGGCCATGGACATTGGATGTCGTTGATAACGGGATCGCATCATTCGGAGAATGATGTGATGGACAAGACCCAATCCTAAGCATAGCACAAGATCGTGTAGTTCGTTTGCTAGAGCTTTTTAATGTCAAGTATCATTCCCTTCGACCATGAGATTGTGTAACTCCCGAATACCGTAGGAATGCTTTGGGTGTATCAAACGTCACAACGTAACTGGGTGGCTATAAAGGTGCACTACAGGTATCTCCGAAAGTGTCTGTTGAGTTGGCACGAATCGTGACTGGGATTTGTCACTCCGTATGACGGAGAGGTGTCTCTGGGCCCACTCGGTAATGCATCATCATAACGAGCTCAATGTGACTAAGGACTTAGCCACGGGATCATGCGTTACGAAACGAGTAAAGAGACTTGCCGGTAATGATATTGAACAAGGTATAGGGATACCGATGATCGAATCGCAGGCAAGTAACATACCGATGGACAAAGGGAATTGTATACGGGATTGATTGAATCCCCGACATCGTGGTTCATCCGATGAGATCATAGTGGAACATGTGGGAGCCAATATGGGTATCCAGATCCCACTATTGGTTATTGGCCGGAGAGGTGTCTCGGTCATGTCTACATGGTTCCTGAAGCCGTAGGGTCTACGCACTTAAGGTTCGGTGATGCTAGAGTTGTTATGGGAAATTGTATGTGGTTACCGAAGGTTGTTCGGAGTCCCAGATGAGATCCCGGACGTCACGAGGAGTTCTAGAATGGTCCAGAGGTGAAGATTTATATATGGGAAGTCCAGTTTCAGTCGTCGGAATGGTTTCGGGGGTTATTGGTATTATACCGGGACCACCGAAAGGTGTCCGGGGGTCCATCGGGTGGGGCCACCTGCCTCGGACGACTTAATGGGATGAATATGAGAGGGAACCAGCCCCTAGTGGGCTTGTGCGCCCCCAAGGGCCCAAGGCGCCTAGGGTTGGAAACCCTAGGGGGAGGGGGCACCTCCCACTTGCTTGGGGGGCAAGTTTCCCCATCCGGGCCGCCGCCCCCCCCTCTAGATGCATCTAGGGGGCTGCCCCCTCTTCCCTTCCCCCTATAAATAGTGGGGGGTGGGAGGGCAGCCGCACCCCTTCCCCAGGCGCAGCCCCTCCCTCCTCCAACACCTCCTCCTCCTCCGTAGTGCTTGGCGAAGCCCTGCCGGAGAACCGCAAGCTCCACCACCACGCCGTCATGCTGCCGGAGCTCTCCATCAACTTCTTCTCTCCCCGTGCTGGATCAAGAAGGAGGAGACGTTCCCGGGCTGTACGTGTGTTGAACGCGGAGGCGCCGTCCGTTTGGTGCTTGGATCAGATCTTCCGCGATTTGAATCGCCATGAGTACGCACTACAAGAAATATGTCAACTAGTGACCTTCTGTCAGTGACCCTGGAAGAAATGGTCATAGATCTATGACCATTTCAGACCAATTGGTCAAAAGCTGTTCGGGGGGCTCCAAACCCTAAACCATTGCGACCATTTTGGCCAGAAAGGTCGTAATTTCCTTACATGAAATGGTCATAAAGCAAACAGCACTAGTCCGCTGCCTTATTTCTAGTTGTTAACGACCAATATAGATGGTCATAGCCTTGTAAATTGTGGTGGGTTGCTATGACTAGGTGCCACCTCATCAGTTTTGCCTATGTGTCATGTCCATGTGGCAGTTTTTGCCCTAGGTTGTGAAGCAACCTATATTTCTCTCATTCCCAAAATTCTCAAAAAATCTCATAAATTCTTTGGGTCATATCTTCGTCAAATATGTAAAAACCTTCCTTGGCTAGTTCAAAAATAATTCAAAAATATTCATTTTCCTATTCTGTTCAAAACAACAGTTTGTGAAGGAAGTACCACTTTGGCATATCCAAATAGTATCTATTTTCTACAGTGCTTTTCTATGCACAAATAACCATCCTCCACCAAATGCCAGCTCAATCCATTCATTATTTTGAGCCTAGCTTCAACATTCGTATTTATGTCCAATGTGGTAGTTTGCAAAACAAATACCACCTAGGCTCCTCCTTTTGAGCTGAAAATTTGTGAAGACGGTCTTCTTAGTAACTGATCATCCTCAGCCAAAACTCACGCCCATTAAGCATGTACATTTCCCGTACCGCTAATCAAACACTTGGCTGCTAATTCATGTTTGAGCATCGATCGGTCTCCTCGTGAGAATCTTATGTTGTAATTTTCTTCCTAGCACCTAACTGGGGAGTGCCCAACCCACTAGACATGCCTAGGCCGCCCAGAACACATGGCAACGCCACGGTCACGCGGTGACCACGCGGCGGGCATGCGACTTTGCGCGCTCTAGAGTTGGGGCCCTCGGCCACCGCCCAAACCTCGACGTATCGCCACCAAACCATGTATTTATGATTAAATAGGTACTTATGTAACTAGAAATGATTTTTGGAAAAAATAAATAGCAAACTATGAGGCAGCTGCAGTTCAAATTTGACCCGCTTCCACCTGAATCGGCGGAAATTTGTCTTTTTCACGAGAGGTGGATCAAAACTTTTTACACCCAACCATTTTGTCAATTTTGTATTAAATATGTCCTAGTATTTTAGAAAATTGATTTGGTCCAATTTTGCAGCCATTATTTGGGAGGTCCTTCACAGAAAAACCTCCTTTTGGGCACTCGAAAAATGGAAAATGGTTTTTTCGTCCAAAGAAAATGAAGACTTCCTTAGGCAACATTGTTTGACATTCCAATATGCACCCTTGTGCACAATATGAGATCATTTGAACAAACTATGCCATGGATGTGGCCATAAGATTGATCATTTGGCTTGAAAGCCATTGATCTCCACACGTGATAGCTCGTTTCTGAGAACACTTTTTTAAAATAATTTCCGTATTACAAGTTTGTTATTTTTCCTGGGAACTTGGCCACATATAATGACACAATGCGAAGGTTTCCCAATTTTTGATTTTTTTGAATTTTTTATGCCCGTTTTAAAATGCGATCAAAACGGCGGGAATGACCATTCCTAGCTAGTGGTTGAATCTTGGAATTTTTTTGGTGTTTCTCTGATTAAATAGATACTTATGTACCTAGAAATGATTTTTGGAAAAAAATAAAGAGCAAACTATGAGACAGTTGCAGTTCAAATTTGACCCGCTTCCAGCTGAATCGGCGGAAATTTGTCTTTTTCACGAGAGGTGGATCAAAACTTTTTACACCCAACCATTTGGTGAATTGTCCATTAAATATGGCATAGTATTTTAGAAAAATGATTTGGTCCAATTTTGCAATAATTATTTGGAAGGTCCTTCACAAAATACCTCCGTTTGGGCACTCGAAAAATGGAAAATGGTTTTTTCGTCCAAAAGAAAATGAAAACTTCCCTAGGCAACATTGTTTGCCATTCCAAGATGCATCCTCGTAGATGTATAATCATACAATGCGAAGGTTTTTCATTTTTTTTGTGAATTTCCTATGCCGATTTCAAAATGTGATCAAATTTACCCGCATGACCCTTCTTAGTTAGGTGGTTAATAATGCAAAACTATTGGTTTGTCTATGATGAAATAGCTACTTTTGTATCTAAAAATGATTTTTTTAGAAAATAAATAGCAAACTATTAGATACCTGTAGTTCAAATTTGACTCGTTTCTTGCCGAATTGGCTGTTTCTCAAAATACCTAGAAAGATAGGAAATGCAATCAAATTGATGATCATCAATGAAAGGTGGTCTAACTTAAGTGAAAATTTTAGTGAAAATATTTTGCAAAATATTTTTGGTAGCTGCCTCACAAACCTCCCTTATTTTTAACGCTAAGAAGAGGAAATTTTAATAGCTCATTTTTGAACCAATCAGGACGCAGCACACGGATCACCCCACTGTATTCGATCTGAGCCGTTCGCCTCCTACTGATCCAGCGTCTCTCCCTTCCTCCCTCGACCCCCTCCTTCTCGAGAAACCCTAGGTCAAGCGCTGCCGTCTCCCTCTCCCCGATCCAGACCCCTCCCCCACCGGCCCTATCCCCGATCCAGATCCGTCCTCCTCCGATGCCCTCCCCTCCGCTCCATCCTCCCCTTGGACAAGATTCGGCGCGCACGACCCACACATCGACCGCGCTCTCCCACCCACACATCGCCGCCGCCACCCACCGTCCCGTCTGACCTCGCCGCCGCCACCCACTGCCCCGTCTGACCTCGTCACCGTTCGCCACTCCCGGTCTCATCCCCCCACACCCGCTGCCCCCTCCCTCTCCTCCTCCCATTAGAAGAGAAGAGGGATCTCATGCGGATCACACCAGGGCGTCGATCTGGACTTCCATCTGCACGAGGGGACGCGTGGAGCAGGAGGGGCGGCCATGGCACCGGCAAAAGATGGCCGCCTGCTCTGTTCGCACCCAACCTCGCGAGCGGCCATGTGCGAGGGGACGGCGGCCAGACGCAACGAATTTGCACCGTCGCCATGGGCCGTGCCATGGAGCTCGAGACGCCCACGCTAACAGGCATCACCAACTCGACTCGATGCTCGTTTCGATTTGGTACGCTGCTAGACTTGGTTCCCATCCCTGATGCATCTTGCTTGTTTCAATTTGGTAATTAAAATTGAAGCTCTCTTGCTTCTGATTGTTCATGTGTTATACTGCTCACTCCGTTAGTTAGGCACACCAACAGTGCTAGGGTTCATACTTCATATGGATGTGCCTAGCCAGCCAACATTATGTGGGTTCAAAACTAACAGTGAGGTTTTTCCGTCAGTAGGGCAAAACGGTGTTGATTCTGTGTAGTTTTGTTAGTCTATGAGTCTGACGCCGATGTCCTCAAGTGCTTTGCGTGATTGATGGCAGTTTTGAGTGGAAGATATAATGAATTTGAGTAATAGGATGTCTCTTATTATTGGTGCGAGTCATTCCATGAATTCTTTGCTGTTAGCTCGTAGCTGCATTCCTTGAGTTGGTATGAAGTGGAAAATGCATGCTATACTTAGGATTTCAGCATATCTATGTCTCAACAATTAGCTAATTCTACTTTGTTGGAGATGCACCTTTCATGATTGTTCATCTGGATATTAATCTGCTTTGTCTGTGGCTTCTTTGCTAGTGGTACCATGCCCTATTGGTCTAGTTTCAGGTTTCATGACAGATTCATTTTGTACTACTTATTTCTAATAATCAGTTGGAAGCATACCATTTTGTAAGGAAGCTAGTAGAACAGTTTGTATGTTACTTCTTTGCTGGTAGTGGATGATTCCTTTCCATGTCATATTGGTTTGACTTCCCGTTGGATAACCAACTCGCTCTCCTGCCGTGCTCGCTGCTGCTATTTAGATTGAGAGAGAGGGGTGCTGATTAGTGTAGTTTGTGATTGAGAGAATGCTTGCTGCTGCTATTTGTGCTTACTGATTGATTATACAGTGATTGACATGCTGCTATTTCTACTTGTTGATGTTATTGTTGCCATCCGATGCATATTGTTGTGATCCGTAGCTTACTGCTTTGCCTGCAGGTGTCGTGCTGGCGACCGGGTTCGGAGCGCTCGGATCGAAGGTGGCCGAGCACTGGTACGAGGTCTACAAGATGGACAAGATGGGGGCCAACCTCTGGTTCATCTACTAGTGGGAGGACAAGGTTTCTTCTGGCTCTGAATGTTAGGATGGTCAATGTAATAGTCCAGTCTGTAGTGTAAGGTTTTGGATTGGAAACTCAGTGTGAAGTTTGGCTCTTAGGCTTGCTTTTGCTGCCATTTTTTATTAATGAACGCATTACCTTTTTCTGATTGATCCAAAATGTCATCTTATCTCTAGCGTAATGGGAGTTAAAATGTTTGTTCAGACAATATAGTTTATGCTATGATAATCACTGTATTGTTTGTATATGGAATTTGCATTCTGTAATGGGACTAAAGTTTAGCTCTTTGGCTTGCTTTTTCTGTGCCCTAGAGACGAATACATCAGCCCTAGAATAATACATGCCTCTTTATTAGCACTTCCAAGTAAGCGCCGCTCTCACTGTTGCCATCTACTATGTGTAATTAGGAGTAGGACATGGTCCTCTTGCTTGTGCTACACAAGGATTTGTACTGCATTGTTGCTGAAACTGCTGAAACATGATGCTGCGATTGCCAATTTTTTTTGTCTTAATGCCCATCTGTTGTTATTTGCTTGGGGTGTTTTTCATTAAAATACAAACAGTGGCTGCTCTGAAATTCAAGCTGTTGAACAATGATGATACAATACTTTTTTAAACGGTGGGCTGTGGCTTAGTGTAATTGATGTACTAGTGCACTGCCTGGCGTAAAATTATACCAGTACACTTAGATATGCAATGAAATGCTTCTAGTATCTTACACATGTATATTTGACATGAATGTGTATTGCTTGGCTTAAAGTTGCAGCAACCATGTTTTCTGAATAACTATAGTTGCTTTCAAAATCTGCAATTTATTGGCGATGTTACCTTATTATTTGCTCTCTTTAATTGTTTTTGTAGGTCCATGACATCTCGTTGAACCACTACACCTGGCTTGCTCGCCGGCGCGCGCGTGCGTGCGTCGATGCGTGGCGCTTCGTCGAGCTGGCCGCATTGCGGCAATCCCCAGAGCTGGAGCGGGAGGAGGCGACGAGATGCTGCTGCTGCGGTTGCGTCCTCGGAGGCAGCAGCTGTCCCTCGCTGACCTTACCAACCTTCGGCGTCCGCCATGAGCTCCGCACATGACCCCTTCTACATCGTTCGGGAGGAGATCCAGGGCTTGGTAATCCCCCCATCCCCATCCGCCCTCCCTCCCCTGCGCCCCTTTCTCTTCCTCTAGTTGCAAATTTTCATATGATGCAGCTGTTTATTTGGCTGCGTCGTGGCGTACTGTCAGCTGAAAACTGCTTCTGTATTTTCTACTCCAGTACTATGGCTGAGGCAGTGACCATCTTGTCTTATGCAATTCTTCTTGTTGCAGTTCAGTTTTATGTGTTCTTAACTGTTAGTACAAGACATCAAGTGCATGGCTGCTAGTTTGCTTACTAGCTCTGTTCTATTGGGATATGTATATATATGTGTGTGGATTTTAAGCATGGTTCCTGTATATGTGATAAGTGCATACCACTACAACTCCTCTTTGTCTGGTATTATGAGGCCATTTGATTGAATGCTTGAAAAGATGAGTCGCTAAAGTGAATGTGCTTCTAAGTCTCATGTAATATGCAAAGAACAAATTGAAACCATGTTCTTTAATATTAAAGGGTCTGATTGATATCAGTCCTTCTTTTGGTAGATATATTATGTATCCTGACTTGTTATTTTCTTCTCTAGCAAATTGTAGACATGAATCTCTAGTTGACCTATTCCTTCGTAGACATATATCGGTCCTATTACATTTTTAACTTGCTCCAAGTTCTATGATATGTGAGTTCCTTATGTTACTGCAAGTAGTGACACAATATGCCGTGTGCAGCGGGCTCCACATCCAAGTCCTGGCCGTCCTCCGCAGCAAGGAGCTAGGCCAAGGGAGCAAACAGCACCACTGGTTCCTTCAAGGATGTGTGCTGCTGGTCGAGTCTTGTGGAGAAGCAAGGCGAATCGGGCATTGTCTCAATTGTTCCGCTGTGGTAAGAACAAAACACCACTCTCACTTGATGTTCATGTATTACTACAGCAAAACATTCTTACATGGTGATTGTTAGCGACACAACAATTATCTCGCATAATAGTGTCATTCTCTTCGTAGTTAACAAATGCATCTTGTCCAACCGAGTAAACTGGACCCAACTTGTACAATAAAGTGAACTAAATGCTGTCACATTCTGTACATGTTACTCTCTATTTGGTGTCTGGTAATGATATCTACGGAAATTCTACTTTGTAAAGAATAAACAATGTGTTATGGATCACAAGCTAATTTTTGTTGACATGAATTTGTTATGCTCCTTATTTTGACTTGGTTTCACCCACGTTGCTTTCCAAAACATGAGATTGATGAGTGTTTCTTGTAGGCAACACTGATTTAGGATTGATTTAAGATTTTGTGAGTATGCCAAGGTTCTGCGAATATGCATTGGAAACATCTAGTGTTCTGATATAATTGGTCTCTAAAACATCTAGTCATTAATTTGAAGTTGTTTGAATATGTTGCTTTATCATACATTCGATCCATAAATCTGCATTTCTGTGAAATTTTGTTAAATATATATTTACTAGATTGTCTATACACTAAACCCGGAGGTTTGAATATCTACTCCAGGAATGAAAATGGTACTCTAATGCCTTTGTGTTCACCCTTTTACAGGAGCTCCAAGCCTAGGAAATTTCAAGTTCGAAGTGGCGTGTAGCCCTACGCAACAAAGATTTGTTCTGTTTGACTGTAATAAACTGTAAATATTATAGTACTATAATAGTAGGCATATCTGGGTTCTAATAGACTATGCACAGATTGTAATAGACTATGTACAGGAGCTCCAGGCCTAAGAAACTCTATATTTTTTCTGTTCTATTTAAAATATTGATTATTTATGTGATTTGAAGACGTGTGAAATGGAAACCTGATTAGTGGGCCCATTTGTGAAAATAATCTAAACAATGCTCACATTTTTGACATATGGGACCAATATAGGAGATTATGACAAGTGGGACCCATCTGACTTGTGGGACCAGATTGAAAAATATAGACTGAAAAACTAAAAAAGTCATGGCCCAAAATAAAAAGGCCAAATTGTTGGGCCAGGCCCATGTAGCTAGAGAAAATACACAGAAAAAATATACAATAAAAAGGCTGAATTAATGGGCTCAGCCCATATAAACACCGAATTGGACCGGGCTGATTCTTGTGCCACGTCAGATTGCCACGTCGGATACCTACGTGTCCTGAGGAGGCTGCTAGTGACCAAAACAAAACAGTAGGCATATTTTGGTCGTAAACTTCCACGACCTTCTCACATAGAAGGTCGTTAATTTCAGTTTACGACCGCCAGCTTTTGACCTTCTGTTTTTGGTCAAAAAAGGTCGCAAATGAAAAACAATGACCTTTCAATGACCAATAGTCAAGGTCACAAGTTGACATATTTCTTGTAGTGACGACTCCATCAACCGCATTTTTGTAACGCTTCCGTTTAGCGATCTTCAAGGGTATGAAGATGCGATCCCTCTCTCTCGTGGCTAGCATCTCCTAGATTGATCTTGGTGACACGTAGGAATTTTTTTGAATTATTACTATGTTGTCCAACACTCAAACTGAGGGAAATACTTATCTCTACTTTGTTGCATCACCCTTTTCTCTTTAAGGGAAAAGCCAACGCAAGCTCAAGAAGCAGCAGGTATGCAAGGCGGAAGGCTATTCATGAGTCAATCTTTCAAAGCCTGCATCCCTATTCATTTGTCAACTCCTATCTCAATGATTTCATGTCGCTACCAAAGCCAGAACCAGAGCTCGATGTCACGACGAGATCAAGTGTTGATACTTCCCAACGTTGGCTACCATAATCGGAGGGCGTTATGAAAATAAATGCTGACAGAGCGGTCACCTGACAAGGACAGGGAGGTGTCGCAGCCGTGATTTGTCGTGATCATAACGACCTATACTTGGGATCAACTACTGTGGTGTTCAGTGGTACTACGGATCCCACGGTTCTTGAAGCTTATATGTGCCGCAAATCACTGGCATTGGTGGAAGATCTCGGACTACAGAGGATATGTATTGCGTCAGACTGCCAAGGGATCGTCAACGACTTTGATCAGGGCACTGGAGGCCCTCATGGCGCAATCATACATGAAATAACAGAAAGAAAGGGTAGTTTTTAGTTATGTATTTCATTTTTTAACGTGGGAGCTTCAGTTTTGAAGCTCACAATCTCGCCAAGCAGTAGCGGAGCCAGCAACATACAACGTCCCATGCAAGCCTTCTATCTACGGTGTGCTATAGTGATCTACAGTGTAATTTGTGCTACAGCCAAGGAAGGATCTCTCCAGCACACCCCAGGCGAAGGCCTTGCCTGCCTGGGGCCTAAAACCGCCACTGTCGCCAAGTATGCTTGTAATTTAGGTGTGGGCCGATATTTTTTGTTGGGTAATCCTCATGATCCAATTCTTGTACTTATGAACATTATTCTGAATCAATAAAGTCGGCGAGATTTCTCAAAAAAAAACTATTATCTAAGTCCAAAAGTGTATTGCATGTGTGTGAAATAAAATTCTAATTTTGCAAGAGAAAATCTACATCACATCAAAGTATCAACCAATCTGATAGACGACAATGAATCTTATATCTGACTATCAACTCAGTTAGTGGGCTACTCTCTCTCTCTCTCTCTCTCTCCCACCCACCCTCCCTCCCTCTCTCTCTGCATCCTGCAACTTCTACTGAAATCAATGTAAAGTAGACTTTTATATTTAACCTTTTATTTTATAAACTAACATGAGCTATTGTATACAACTGATGAAACCAAATGTCCAGATGAGCATACCAAATAAACAAATTGTATGTAAGTGTAACTCAATAGGTGATATGTTTATGTTCATTAGTGACTGGTGCTATTTCAATGCCATGCATATGTTAAACTTATTACCAAATCTAACTTGCAACAAATTTGCAAACTGTACAACTTATACTCTAAGTTTTATAAATATGCAGACCAAATAATCGTCTAGAAGTCGCTACTGAGATATTAGTTGGACATTATTCTGTTGAAACCTCTAACACGATATTAAATGAAACTAAAGTATACATCTATATATGGAAATACATAAAATATGTACATGCACACTATATAATTTGTGTTATTGTCGTAAAAATAATTCAAAGATAACTTATATTACATCACTTAATTTAAATTTAGCGTAAATAAGATTATCCATGATACATTGCAATAGATAACAAAGAACATTAGTTATTTATATCCTCAATTATGTGGTTAACTGTACCAACTAAATAATAAAAAATATTGTAGTATACAAAAAAGTACTCCCTCCTATCCAAAATAAGTGCAGGAATTTTGAACTTTAAACTAAGATTAGTTCAAGCTTAGTTCAAAATTGCGACACTTATTAAGGATCGGAGGGAGCATGCATTTAAATTTGGTATAAAAATATTTAGTATATTTCGCCTCGGATGACAAATTTGTTTGGACCGTTGATAAGAGACTAAGTCCACATTCTCCTTAGTATATGTGTTACATTACGGATAAATCCTGATCCCGTTGAAAACAGGTATGATTCAATTTCTTCCATAAGAAAACTCTATAAAACAGTTTAGATTTTTCTCAAACTTTAAATTTTGTTTTCATGTCTTTTACGATTCTATAAACTAGGTGATTTCCCCGTGCGTTGCGGCGGGAATTGAAGATTAATTTCAGATGTATTATGTATGAAGAAAATGATCCAAATCAAGAGCTACTATTTTGTAATGTAGAAATGTTTCATACTTGTAGTATATGTAAACAAAGAGTACGCATGTGATTTACATGGGGTTGCAAAATAGTGTTAGTGGATGTTGGCATGCTTTCTAGCTTTTATATATGTTCAAGGAAAGCAAAAACAGACATATCCCTCAGAAAATCAGATATATGGAAATGAAGTAAGGACTTAACTAAAAAGATCCAGTGGAAAACTGATATTTACATTGGCAATATTGAACAAATAAATCTTTGTACAAGCATATGGAAATCTAGCACCAATACGTAGACATTCCTCTCCTCGGTAGTCAGTTTGGCTTCTAAGAGCATCGAAGTAATTGTAATGAACTCTACTGGCTTTTAGTGACATCAAAAGTTGCATTTGTTCATCTGTATGCAAATGTTAAAGTTTGTCTAGCCAAGTTTTTTTCAAAAGAAAACGAAATGTGGACATAAGAATTAATATGGCCATATGTGAAAGCTAGTCATCATGTTATCAGGCAAGACATGAGCAACTAATTTAGAAGTACGCCTTAAAGCTAGTCATATTGTCATCTGGCAAGACATGATCAGCCAGCTGAGATGTATGTTCCGAGTATCCAGACACAACATGAATAATGTTATTGGCTCTCAAAGGTTGTAAAGAAGGAGTAATCTACACAAACATAACAAAAAAGACAAAATAATGACATCAAAAGTATTTCCAAAAGGCTTATAGTTGTAGGTTGTAGATCCGGTGAGTTAGGCCCAGTCCAGAGCACAAATTCCTTGCTAAGTCGCATTGGAAAAGCATGTGTCGTATGTCCTCGGGCCCCCCTGCGGCACACTGGACATTTGCCAGATATGGGTATGTGTCTATTTGCGAGTATAGAATTTAACAGAACAATACCTCAAAGAGATCGAAGAGCTCGCCAACAGAATATTTGAATCTTTCGCGGTATGACTGCTATATTCTCTGATTTTTGTGAAAAGATTGTTGAGGTTTTCATGGATGATTTTTCTGTTTACAGAACTTCTTTTGATGATTACTTAAGCAACCTTGGTCGAGTTTTGCAGAGATGCGAGCAAACTAATCTTGTCTTGAATTGGGAGAAGTGTCACTTTATGGTTAATGAAGGTATTGTCTTGGGACATAAAATTTCTGAACGAGGTATTGAGGTGGATAAAGCTAAAGTTGATGCAATTGAGAAAATGCCATGTCCTAAAGATATCAAAGGTATTCGTAGTTTCCTCGGTCATGCTAGTTTCTATAGGAGATTTATTAAAGACTTCTATAAAATTTCTAGGCCTCTTACAAATCTTTTACAAAAGGATGTTCCATTTGTTTTTGATGATGATTGTGTAGAAGCCTTTGAAACACTTAAGAAAGCCTTAATTTCTGCACCTATTGTTCAACCACCTGATTGGAACTTGTGTTTTGAAATTATGTGTGATGCTAGTGATTATGCTATTGGTGTTGTTCTAGGAAAAAGAGTTGATAAGAAATTAAATGTTATTCATTATGCTAGTAAAACTCTAGACAGTGCCCAAAGAAATTATGCTACTATTGAAAAATATTTTTTTAGCAGTGGTGTTTGCTTGTGATAAATTCAGATCTTACATTGTTGATTCTAAAGTGATTATTCACACTGATCATGCTGCTATAAAATATCTTATGGAAAAGAAAGATGCTAAACCTAGACTCATTAAATAGGTGGGTTCTCTTGATACAAGAATTTGACATACATAGCACTGATAGAAAAGGAGCTGAGAACCCCGTAGCTGATAACTTGTCTAGGTTAGAAAATATTCTTGATGACCCACAAACTATTAATGATAGTTTTCCTAATGAGCAATTAGCTGCAATAGATGTTTCTCATAACACTCCTTGGTATGTTGACCATGCTAATTACATTGTTGCTAAATATATACCACCTAGCTTCACATACCAACAAAAGAAAAAATTCTTCTATGATTTAAGACATTACTTTTGGGATGACCTACATCTTTATAAAGGAGTAGATGGTATTATTAGACAGTGTGTACCCGAGCATGAACAGTGATAAATCCTACGGAAATGTCACTCCGAAGCTTATGGAGGGCATCATGCGGGAGACAGAACTGCTCACAAGGTATAGCAATCTGGATTTTATTGGCCTACTCTCTTCAAGGATGCCCGTAAGTTTGTTTTATCTTGTGATGAATGTCCAAGAATTGTTAATATTGGTAAGCGTTAGTAAATGCCTATGAATTATTCACTTGCTGTTGAACCATTTGATGTTTGGGTTTTGACTACATGGGACCTTTTCCTTCCTCTAATGGGTATACACATATTTTGGTTGCCGTTGATTATGTTACTAAGTGGGTAGAAGCTATTCCAACTAGTAGTGCTGATCACAACACCTCTATTAAAATGCTTAATGAAGTTATTTTCCCAAGGTTTGGAGTCCCTAGATATTTAATGACTGATGGTGGTTCACACTTTATTCACGGTGCTTTCCGTAAAATGCTCGCTAAGTATGATGTTAACCATAGAATATCATCTCCATATCATCCTCAGTCTAGTGGTCAAGTTGAACTTGGCAATAGAGAAATAAAGTTAATATTACAAAAAAACTGTCAATAGGTCCCGAGAGAATGGGTCTAAGAAATTAGATGATGCACTTTGGGCTTATAGAACAACATATAAAAATCCTATGGGTATGTCTCATTAGAAAATGGTTTATGGAAAAGCTTGTCATTTGCCTCTTGAGTTAGAACATAAAGCATATTGGGCAATTAAAGAACTCAACTATGATTTCAAACTTGTCGGTGAAAAGAGGCTATTTGATATTAGCTCACTAGATGAATGGAGAACCCAAGTTTATGGAAATGCCAAGTTATTTAAAGAAAAAGTTAAAAGATGGCATGATAAAACAATCCAAAAGCGTGAGTTCAAAGTTGGAGAATATGTTCTTTTCTACAACTCTCGTTTTAGATTCTTTGCAGGAAAACTTGTCTCCAGATAGGAAGGACCTTATATTATCGAGGAGGTTTATCGGTCTGGAGCTATCAAAATAAATAATGCCGAGGGTACTAACCTGAAGGTTGTCAATGGGCAAAGAATAAAACATTATATCTCAGGTATGCCTATTAATGTTGAAAGCAATGTTATCCAAACTATGACACCGGAATAACACATAAAGGAAACCTTCCAGAACACTCCTGAATCGTGAAAAAAGAGGAGGTACGTGATACAGTAAGTAAATGGATTCCGAAAAATCCGCAAAAATATTTTTTGTCAGTTTTGGAATATGTTAAAAATTAGGAAAATAAGAAACAACCAGGAAGGCACCCCTGGTGGGCACAAGACACCAGGGCGCACCTGATCGCTCTTTGACTATAGCGCCAGAAAAGCTCCTGTCTGCTAGGACTATGTCGGTATTTCCCCAAAGAGGAAGGGATGATGCAGCACAGCGATGGTAGTTGTTTCCCTCAGTGAAGAAACCAAGTTTATCGAACCAGTAGTAGAACCAAGCAACACAACATAAACAACACCTGCACACAAATAACAACACCTCACAACCCGACGTGTTAAAGGTGTTGTCATGCCCTTTCGGGTAACGATGCCAGAAATTTGTAGTAGATGGAATAATAGATCGCAAATAAAATAAAGTGCATCAAAGTATTTTTGTATTTTTGGTTTAATAGATCTGAATAAAAATGCAAAGGAATAGTAGATCGCAAGCAAATATATGAGAAAGAAGCGGCCGTAGGTTTCACTAGTGGCTTCTCTTGAGAAAGATAGCAAACAGTGGGTAAACAATTACTGTTGGGCAATTGATAGAACCTCAAATAATTATGACGATATTCAGGAAATGATCATTACATAGGCATCACATCCAATATTAGTAGACCGACTCCTGCCTGCATCTACTACTATTACTCCACACATCGACCGCTATCCAACATGCATCTAGTGTATTAAGTTCATGGAAAAACGGAGTAATGCAATAAAAACGATGAGATGATGTAGACAAGATCCATTTATCTATTGCATAGATATAGATCCCATCTTTTTATTCTTAGTAGCAACGATACATATGTGTTGTTTCCCTTTCTGCCACTGGGATCAACAAGCACCGTAAGATCGAACCCACTACCGGGCACCTCTTCGCATTGCAAGATAAATAGATCAAGTTGGCCAAACAAAACCCAAATATCGGAGAAGCATTATGAGGCTATAAGAGATCATACATATAAGAGATCAAAGAAACTCAAATAACTTTCATGGATATAAAAAGATATGACTGATTATAAACTCAAAGTTCATCAGATCTCAACAAACACACCGCAAAAAGAGTTACATCATATGGATCTCCAAGAGACCATTGTATTGAGAATTCAGCGAGTGAGAGAAGGCCATCTAGCTACTAACTACGGACCCGAACACTACTAGAGAAAACCTTATACACAGAAGTTTATCAGTAGCGCGGTATAAAAGGGGGCGCTGCTACTAATTAGTAGTAGCGAGGGGTATAAAAACCGTGCTACTACTAAGTTGATAGTAGTAGCGAGGGGTATAAACCCGCGCTGCTACTAAGTGGTGCCCCCGGGACAGGCCATAATAGTAGCGAGTGGTATAAAACCTGCGCTACTACTACGTAAGTAGCTATAGTGCTGGTAAGACCCCACGCTATTACTAAGCGTTTCCACGCCGGCCCGATCCACTCCCACCCCACCATTCTCTCTCTATATATATAATCCCTAAAAAAACTCTCTCACAAACTCACCTGTTCCTTGGTCCACCCCACATCGGCTCCTCTCCCCACGATCTCCTCGCCGCCGCCACCACCCACGCCGGCCGGTTTCGGCGAGCACCGGCCGCGCACAACCCCTCCAGTTCCTACACGGCCACCCTCTTCTCCACTGCGCTCTCGCACCACTTCATCCCGCTCCCCTCCGCCGCCAGGCCTGCCGCCGCCGCCTCCTTCACCTGCGGCCCGCTGCGCGCCATGTCGGTGCTGCTGGTGCCGCGGAGGCGGCTCCTGCTGCCCGTGGCCGTTGCCGTGTCGTCCGAGTTCGAGACGGAGGACGCCGAGGAAGAGCAGAGCGAGGGCGAGGGCGGAGGCGACTCCGCGACCGAGTACTCCGAGGACCTCAAGGTCTTCGTTGGCAACCTGCCCTTCACCGTCGACAGCGTGCAGCTCGCCAAGATAGGATAAGGTACTGTAAATTTTTCTCGGCATGAAGTAAGTTGGAGTTGGTTCAGTACTTCGGAGGCCTCGTAAATTCAGTACTTCAGTGCATTGCCGAGAGCGCTCCAGCGGAGTCCGCGATAAATCCTAATCCAAAGGCGACCGACTGGATTAGAAGGTATATCTTGATGCTAACCCATGGGTGGGAATTTTTAGGGGGGAGAATTAAAGAATAGAGCATTTGGGGGCAGGCTGTGCTTGTGCAGTTGTGCCTCCCCTGAACCCATTATTGTTTCTTCATAAACTGCAGTAGACATCTAGAAAAAAATTTTGTTTAGTAGACTGGTCCAGAAATTAATCCTGTGATACAGAAAGAAAGTTTTAGGGCGGAAATTAAAGAAAAGAGCATTTGGGGGCTGGCTGTGCTTGTGCCTCCCCTTTGATAGAGAAAGAGAAGTATTTATGCGAACGAACTGACCAAAATAAAAAGACTTTTGCAGATTGTAAAGTGTAGTTGGTGTTGTCCTTTGCAGCTTATGCAGAGATGGAAAACATGTAGGGAGTACAATATAGTTTCAATTTTTCTTCTCTTTGTAAAGTGTAGTTGGTGTTGTCCTCTGCACTGTACTGAAGCTTGTGTTTATACTTTGTACTCTGTAGTGTAGCTTGTGTTATGCTCTTTATTGAACTAAAGCTTGTGCCACGAGCCCACGAGTATAAAAAGTTTGATTCTTGCTCCTCTTTGTAATTATACTTTGACTGCACTGAAGCTTGCGTCTGATTGTAGGCATGGTACTGAACCCATATAGTACTGAACTGAACTATAGTAACAAGAGTAACTTGTGTTAATGCTTGGATCAGACGATTTTATTTGCACCATGCTTTAGTTGCTTATAAATGCTTGGGTCTGTCGATGCAGTGCAAGCGTCCATCGCCGCAAACACATGGGTGGTCAGTGGGACTCCCCAGACCAAGAGTATGGATCCATCTCACTTCTCTATCATTTGGCCGTGATGATGATGATGCAAGTTGTAACATTTGCAACAGCTAACCCTCATTCGCATCAGCCCTCTTCTCTATGGTGCTGGCTAGGTAAGAACTAGGGATCTGTGGCAGCAGCTCATAGATTAGAATTAGATTTGATAATTGGAGATGGATTCCTGAACCAATTTGCAAATTCGTTGGTGATTTCAGTGCTTATACTTATTTGGTTTTGGTGCCTGGTCGGACCTTCTCTATGTTAGTTCCTTTGCTTAGCCAAATTAGTTAGGGATATAGCCCATCCATGATGTTGCGAGGTGTTGATTGCCTTCTAGCAAAAATCTAGAGCGTTGGGTATCTCTGGCTGTAAACTGAATCTGGTTCAGTTAAAAACTGCACTGTCAAATCTGGACAGCCAGCTTCTAGGTGAAAAACGAGTTAGTTATTCTCAGAATTTCGAGTTGCCTCTATATGAAATTTGTAAAGCAAGTTTCAAGCTTTCCGTAGAGTATTTATTTGCATCGTTTGGATGAATGGTTTGAGAGCAGCCATCGTTTTAGTTTGCTGTCCCGAAAGTTAGGATCCTGAGCGCATTGTTTTCGTATGCCAGTTTACGGCCTTGTAGAGGCTGTTTTAAAAAAAAGTTTCAATACGAATTTTGTAGAGGGTTTGTAGTAGATTGCAAGGCCGATTTCGGTTTCAGTTTGCTCCACCGCTGTGAAAGGTGGAGGAGGCTAGATTGCAAGGCCGATTTCAGTTTCAGTTTCGATCGAGCCTAGATTGCAAGCCCGATTTTAATACTAGCACTCTCCATGCAGATCCTCAATAATTGTAGTCAATTGGTTGGACAGTCTTCTTGTTTTCATCATTTTTTTCTAGTTATATACATAGTTGGCTGGGATTATAATGCTATCTTTGCTTACTGTTAACTGTCCAAATTGATGTAGGAAGATAAACAGTTGTTGATCGCTTCCACGATTAGCACCAACTAAGTTTCCTTAGATGTTTGCACCTTAGAAAGTGGTATCTGCTTAATATGAAGATCATTTGTCAGTTCTGTATCTGTAATATTACAAGTAAGAATGGATATTGGCTATCAAGAGTCTCAACTTTTATCTCATTTACTGAATGCAGACGCAACAACTTCACTTCTTTCCTTGCACATTCCTGTTAAGGAAGCAAAGGTAACCCTGCTATCCTGGTATATACAGATAGAATAAAAATATAATACATTATTTGGATACCAATGAAACACATAGAATTAGTTGTTGAACACAAACGATATGGAAGTTCTCCTTCAGGGATCACGGTGTTTTCCTAGTTATTCTGCTTGAAGGGATGGCGTTGATAGTGTTGCTACCAGTGCTGCTGTTTTATTTTGTTGATACTACCAATGCTGCTGTAGTCAATTAATTACAACTCACACTTGTTGAGGGGGGGCTGCAACTTAATTCAGTGTCGATGTTCATTGCAAGTTTAGTAGTACCATATGAGGAGGTGAAATAATGTTCTTATAGTTCACAACAAGTGATTTGATTGGCCATTGTTTGTCCTTGTTGGTCTGCTTTCGTTTTGGAAAATCATCCTATAAGATTTGTGCTGTCCTATCAAGCAATTGATCTGATAGGTTGTGAGCTTTTTAGCTGTCCAGCATCACCCTATGGCAGATAATCATTTCTATTATGTGTTAATGCTTTCCTTTTAAACTACTTCAAAAAAAAAAATTGGATTCTTTTAGCCGTATTATCCTTTGAACATCTATATGAAATGATCTAAGTTTAAGTATATTTAGTTTTGAAGAAAACTAAAGGCAATTAATGTGAAAATTAGATATGTCCTATTACCTGGCAATATATAGTTCATCTAAGCTTGGTTGGCAATATATATTATCTAGATGTTAATTTTATTTGTTTGTAGCTATTACATAGGCGATCTCTTGTTAATAGAAATCACTCACTTTTTTTGTTTTCGTATATTTATTCCCGTAGCTACTGTACATCACAACATGCAAGGAAATATATGTCTGCTGAAAATTAATTTTATTTGTTCTTTGCTCTTTACAGAAATCTTGGATTCATAAATGGGAGAAGCACATAAGGGAGAAGAAGATGATTGCAAGGATGGAGAGGGAGCAAATCATTTGGAGGGATAGAATGCCACTGTTTGGTGTTTTTATGCATTTTTATTTGCTTCCAACTGTGTTTGTACTAGCTGGGAATAAGTGACTAGGCAATAAGTGTAGATGTATGGATATGCTCTAATGCTCCTGGTTTACTATAAATCTTTGATTTGGAATGATGTGTAATGCTGCTAGTTTATTACAAATCTGGGCTTGTTTTAGCTGTTAGAATTGTATGCATAAAATGGAATTGATGGATTTTATTTTTTTAATTCCTAATTAGTTAGTAGTAGTGTGGGGGTGAAATGGAGTGCTAGTAGTATTCAGGATACTAGCAGCGTGTGGTACTATAGATGCGCTACTACTATTCCGTTAGTAGTAGCGCGGGTGACATCCGCGCTACTAGTAAAATGTTAGTAGTAGCGCGGGTTTACCCGCGCTACTACTAACTATTAGCTGTAGCACGATACTAGTAGCGCGGGTACCCGCACTGCTAGTAGCCATTTTACCCACGCTGCTAGTAGCCTTTTTCCTAGTAGTGGAAGGTCTACAAAGAACTACTCACGCATCATCGGAGAGGCACCAATGGAGGTGGTGATCCCCATCCGAGATGGTGTCTAGATTGGATCTGGTGGTTCTGGACTCTGCGGCGGCTGGATGAAATTTCGCCAACGCTTCTAGGGTTCTGGTATTTTTGGGGTGTTTATAGAGCAAAGAGGCGGTCCGGGGGCACCCGAGGTGGGCACAACCCACCAGGGCGCGCCTGGGCCTCCTGGCGCGCCCTGATGGGTTGTCCCCTCCTCAGGACTCCCCCCAGGTGCAACTAGGTCCCAACATCTTCCATCTGGCCCATAAAAAATCATCGTGGAGTTTTGTGGCATTTGGACTCCGTTTGGTATTGATTTTCTGCGATGTAAAAAACATGGAAAAAATAGCACTTGGCACTTGGCACTATGTCAATAGGTTAGTACCAAAAAATGATATAAAATGATTATAAAACATCCAAGATTGATAATAAAACAGTATGGAACAATAAAAAATTATAGATACGTTGGAGACGTATCAGCGCCTGGCAGGTTGTGCCCACCTCGGGTACCTTTCGGACTCCTTTTTCTTCCGTCTACTTGTTTCCCAAGGTAAAAAAATCTTTATATACCTCCCGAACCTATTGACCATCGTATCATGGAGAAATCTTCTGTTTTCTTTTCTTGCAATTTTCTGTCAGATCTGTCAGGCCAGGCACCATGTCCTCGTCCCCCACCAACAACGTAGAAGAGGATGCTTGGTTGATGAGGATTGAATTGAAGAGAGAAGAGCTCGAAGAAATTTTCAAGGAGGACAAGAGCAAGGAAGTTGTCGGAGATCAAACTCCGGCAGTAGAGCCGGCCTTGCCCGTGGAGAAAGAAGAAGATGTCCTCCAACCATACTATGAATACCTCACTCCCACTGAGATTGAGGCCTTTAGGATCATCGAAATGGTTCGTGTTCAAAACAAATATCTCACTCATGAAATTATTTTATTGCAAGAGCACATCATTACCCATCAGAGCGTCATCCGAAGATTGTAGTATCTTTTGAGCCTAGAAGAGAAGGACGAATCCTCCACTACTTCATCACCACCACCTTCTTCTTCATCACCAAAGGAGACTTGAGTATCGGGTATGGGCACTCCCCTTGGCTTGTGCCAAGCTTGGGGGAGGTTCCCTGTATCGTATCACCTCCATTATCTTTTGCTTTTACTTACCTTAGTTCTATCCTTAGTTATCTTTTGCTTTAGTTCAATAAAAGTTAGTTCGATCCTTTGTTTTTGAGTGCTTACTTAGTGATCTATCCTTGTAATCGTGTGCCAGATATATAATAGAGTTTAGTTTGAGTTTTGCTCTCTTCACTTTCATGTTCAATAAAAAGAAAGGAAATAAATGAAAAGACCATATGCTAATCTTATGGTAAGTAATGACATCACATAAGGAAGAGTATAAGTAGAAAAATTTATTGGAGATTTACAAACATAGCATTGGTCAATAATGCAATTCATGAAAGAATTAATAAGGGAAGAGAAGATTCACATGCAAATACACTATCTTGGACATCTTTTATGATTGTGATCCCCCATCAAAATATTATATGCCAAAATTGTTGACGTTGGACAAGGAAGACAACGTGATGATTTATGTTTGTTCATATTCACATAGAAGTTATATTGTCATAGATCCTTTAACATGTGGTGCTTGCTCCTATCTTTGCTAGCCAAAATTCCGCACTAAGTAGAGATACTACTTGTGTATCCAAAACCCTTAAACCAAATCTTGTTTTGAGAGCCACAATACCTACCTATGGATTGAGTAAGATCCTTCAAGTAAGTTGTCATTGGTGCAATAAGGCAATAAAATTTGCTTCTAAATGTGTTAGATCATTTAGTGTAAGAGAAAATTGAGCGTTGTATGAACTTGTGATAGCAAAATAATAAAGGCGGCATGCAATAAAGGTTGCTATCATAAGGGGCAATATAACGTGACGTTCTTTTGCACTAAGAGATTGAGCATACAACCAAAAAGCGCATGGCAACCTCTGCTTCCCTCTGCGAAGGTCCTATCTTTTACTTTTATGTATTTATTTTTATGCAAGAGTCAAAGTATTTCTCTCTATTCCTTTTTATTTTCTCTTTTTGCAAGCACCTTGTGGTGCGGAAAGATCTAGGCACATATATCCAGCTGGATATGGGTGGCATGAGTTATTATTGTTGACACCACCCTTGAGGTGAATACGTTGGGAGGCGAAACTATAAGCCCCTATCTTCTTATGTGTCCGGTTGAAACTTTTTGCTCATGTGTATGCGGTGAGTGTTAGAAATCATAGAAGACTATATGATGGTTGAGTATGTGGACTTGCCAAAAGGCTCCGATACGTGACCCTTCCTGAAAACATGATGAATTGTAGTTGCAAAGTTGAGTGAGAACATAGTTTGTTGATTTTCAATAGAGTTTATGCTTTATACTTCGATGTTGTGATGAATTATTACTTATTCATGAGAAGTTTATGATAAACATTATGTGATAAAAGTTCTATGATAAAGTTTGTTGCTGTTATAATAATATACATGATGCTTCTATGTCCGTATTTTGTTTTTATCGACACCTCTCTCTTTAAGCATGTGGATTTATTTTTCGATTTCGGTTTTCGCTTGAGGACAAGCGAGGTCTAAGCTTGCGGGAGTTGATACGTCCATTTTGCATCATGTTTTCCTATTATTATTTATGATGTTTTTATGCATAATAATACTTTTTGGAGCAATTCTAATGCCTTTTATCTCATAATATGCAAGGTTCACACAAAGAGGGAGAATACCGACAGCTGGAATTCTGGAGCTGAAAAGACTATGTCAGGCTACCTATTCTGCACAACTCCAAATGAGCTGAAACTTCACGGAGAATTTTTATGGAATATATAAGAATTAGCGGAGCAAATAACTACCAGAGGGGGGCCCACCAGGTGGGCATAACCCACCTGGGCATGCCCTGGTGGGTTGTGCCCTCCTCGACCCACCTCCTGTTGAGGAACATAGTAATTTCAAAAAATTTCCTACGCACACGCAAGATCATGGTGATGCATAGCAATGAGTGGGGAGAGTGTTGTCTACGTACCCTCGTAGACCGAAAGCGGAAGCGTTATGACAACACGGTTGATGTAGTCGTACGTCTTCACGGTCCGACCGATCAAGCACCGAAACTACGACACCTCCGAGTTTTAGCACATGTTCAGCTCGATGACGATCCCCGGACTCCAATGCAGCAAAGTGTCAGGGAAGAGTTCCGTCAGCACGACGGCGAGGTGACGATCTTGATGTTCTACCGTCGCAGGGCTTCGCCTAAGCAGCGCTACAATATTGTCGAGGAGTATGGTGGAAGGGGGCACTGCACACGGCTAAGAAAACGATCACGAGGATCAACTTGTGTGTCTAGAGGTGCCCCCCTGCCCCCGTATATAAAGGAGCAAGGGGGAGGCCGGCCGGCCCTAGGGCGCGCCAAGGAGGAGGAGTCCTCCTCCTAGTAGGAGTAGGACTCCCCTCTTTCCTACTCCTACTAGGATGGGGAAAGGAAGGGGGAGAGGGAGAAGGAAAGGGGGGCGCCGCCCCCCTTCTCCTAGTCCAATTCGGACCAGAGGGGGAGGGGGCGCGCGGCCCACCCTGACC
>NC_041390.1:607514638-607520457 GCF_002162155.2 Triticum dicoccoides
GGCACTCCGGTTTTCTCCGAAATCACCCGGAACACTTCCGGTGTCCGAATATAGCCGTCCAATATATCAATCTTTATGTCTCGACCACTTCGAGACTCCTCGTCATGTCCGTGATCATATCCAGGACTCCGAACAAACTTCGGTACATCAAAATATATAAACTCATAATGAAACTGTCATCATAACGTTAAGCGTGCGGACCCTACGGGTTCGAGAACAATGTAGACATGACCGAGACATGTCTCTGGTCAATAACCAATAGCGGAACCTGGATGCTCATATTGGCTCCCACATATTCTACGAAGATCTTTATCGGTCAGACCGCATAACAACATACTTTGTTCCCTTTGTCATCGGTATGTTACTTGCCCGAGATTTGATCGTCGGTATCTCAATACCTAGTTCACTCTCGTTACCGGCAAGTCTCTTTACTCGTTTCGTAATACATCATCTCGCAACTAACTCATTAGTTGCAATGCTTGCAAGGCTTATGTGATGTGCATTACCGAGAGGGCCCAGAGATACCTCTCTGACAATCGGAGTGACAAATCCTAATCTCGAAATACGCCAACCCAACATGTACCTTTGGAGACACCTGTAGAGCTCCTTTATAATCACCCAGTTATGTTGTGACGTTTGGTAGCACACAAAGTGTTCCTCCGGCAAACGGGAGTTGCATAATCTCATAGTCATTGGAACATGTATAAGTCATGAAGAAAGCAATAGCAACATACTAAACGATCGGGTGTTAAGCTAATGGAATGGGTCATGTCAATCACATCATTCTCCTAATGATGTGATCCCGTTAATCAAATGACAACACATGTCTATGGTTAGGAAACATAACCATCTTCGATTAACGAGCTAGTCAAGTAGAGGCACACTAGTGACGTTTAGTTTGTCTATGTGTTCACACAAGTATTATGTTTCCGGATAATACAATTCTAGCATGAATCATAAACTTTTATCATGATATAAGGAAATAAATAATAACTTTATTATTGCCTCTAGGGCATATTTCCTTCAGTCTCCCACTTGCACTAGAGTCAATAATCTAGATTACACAGTAATGATTCTAACACCCATGGACCTTTGGTGCTGATCATGTTTTGCTCGTGGAAGAGGCTTAGTCAACGGGTCTGCTACATTCAGATCCGTATGTATCTTGCAAATCTCTATGTCTCCCACCTGGACTAGATCCCGGATGGAATTGAAGCGTCTCTTGATGTGCTTGGTTCTCTTGTGAAATATGGATTCCTTTGCCAAGGCAATTGCACCAGTATTGTCACAAAAGATTTTCATTGGACCCGATGCACTAGGTATGACACCTAGATCGGATATGAACTCCTTCATCCAGACTCCTTCGTTTGCTGCTTCCGAAGCAGCTATGTACTCCGCTTCACATGTATATCCCGCCACAACGCTTTGTTTAGAACTGCACCAACTGACTGCTCCACCGTTTAATGTAAACATGTATCCGGTTTGCGATTTAGAATCGTCTGGATTAGTGTCAAAGCTTGCATCAACGTAACCATTTATGATGAGCTCTTTGTCACCTCCATATACGAGAAACATATCCTTAGTCCTTTTCAGGTATTTCAGGATGTTCTTGACCGCTGTCCAGTGATCCACTCCTGGATTACTTTGGTACCTCCCTGCTAGACTTATAGCATGACATACATCAGGTCTGGTACACAGCATTGCATACATGATAGAGCCTATGGCTGAAGCATAGGGAACATCTTTCATTTTCTCTCTATCTTCTGCAGTGGTCGGGCATTGAGTCTTACTCAATTTCACACCTTGTAACACAGGCAAGAATCCTTTCTTTGCTTGATCCATTTTGAACTTCTTCAAAATTTGGTCAAGGTATGTGCTTTGTGAAAGTCCAATTAAGCGTCTTGATCTATCTCTATAGATCTTAATGCCCAATATGTAAGCAGCTTCACCGAGGTCTTTCATTGAAAAACTCTTATTCAAGTATCCCTTTATGCTATCCAGAAATTCTATATCATTTTCGATTAGTAATATGTCATCTACATATAATATCAGAAATGCTACAGAGCTGCCACTCACTTTCTTGTAAATACAGGCTTCTCCAAAAGTATGTACAAAACCAAAAGCTTTGATCACATTATCAAAGCGTTTATTCCAACTCCGAGAGGCTTGCATCAGTCCATAGATGGATCGCTGGATCTTGCACACTTTGTTAGCTCCCTTTGGATCGACAAAACCTTCCGGCTGCATCATACACAACTCTTCTTCCAGAAATCCATTCAGGAATGCAGTTTTGACATCCATCTGCCAAATTTCATAATCATAAAATGCGACAATTGCTAACATGATTCGGACAGACTTAAGCATCGCTACGGGTGAGAAGGTCTCATCGTAGTCAATCCCTTGAACTTGTCGAAAACCTTTTGCGACAAGTCGAGCTTTGTAGACAGTAACATTACCGTCATCGTCAGTCTTCTTCTTGATGATCCATTTATTCTCAATTTCTTGCCGATCTTTGGGCAAGTCAACCAAAGTCCACACTTTGTTCTCATACATGGATCCCATCTCAGATTTCATGGCTTCAAGCCATTTTGCGGAATCTGGGCTCACCATCGCTTCTCCATAGTTCGTAGGTTCATCATGATCTAGTAGCATGACTTCTAGAACAGGATTACAATACCACTCTGGTGCGGATCTTACTCTGGTTGATCTATGAGGTTCAGTAGTATCTTGTTCTGAAGTTTCATGATCATCATCATTAGCTTCCTCACTAATTGGTGTAGGTGTCACAGAAACCGGTTTCTGTGATGTACTACTTTCCAATAAGGGAGCAGGTACAGTTACCTCATCAAGTTCTACTTTCCTCCCACTCACTTCTTTCGAGAGAAACTCCTTCTCTAGAAAGTTTCCGAATTTAGCAACAAAAGTCTTGCCTTCGGATCTGTGATAGAAGGTGTATCCAATAGTTTCCTTTGGATATCCTATGAAGACACATTTCTCTGATTTGGGTTCGAGCTTATCAGGTTGAAGCTTTTTCACATAAGCATCGTAGCCCCAAACTTTCAGAAACGACAACTTTGGTTTCTTACCAAACCACAGTTCATAAGGCGTCGTCTCAACGGATTTTGATGGTGCCCTATTTATCGTGAATGCGGTCGTCTCTAAAGCATAACCCCAAAATGATAGCGGAAAATCAGTAAGAGACATCATAGATCATACCATATATAGTAAAGTACGATTACGACGTTCGGACACACCATTACGGCGTGGTGTTCCGGGTGGCGTGAGTTGCGAAACTATTCCGCATTGTTTCAAATGTACACCAAACTCGTAACTCAAATATTCTCCTCCACGATCAGATCATAGGAATTTTATTTTCTTGTTACGATGATTTTAAACTTCACTCTGAAATTCTTTGAACTTTTCAAATGTTTCAGACTTATGTTTCATTAAGTAGATATATCCATATCTGCTTAAGTCATCTATGAAGGTGAGAAAATAACGATATCCGCCACGAGCCTCAACATTCATCGAACCACATACATCTGTATGTATGATTTCCAACAAATCTGTTGCTCTCTCCATAGTACCGGAGAACGGTGTTTTGGTCATCTTGCCCATAAGGCACGATTCGCAAGTACCAAGTGATTCATAATCAAGTGGTTCCAAAAGTCCATCAGTATGGAGTTTCTTCATGCGCTTTACACCGATATGACCTAAACGGCAGTGCCAGAAATAAGTTGCACTATTATTATCAACTCTGCATCTTTTGGCTTCAACATTATGAATATGTGTGTCACTACTATCGAGATTTAATAAGAATAGACCACTCTTCAAGGGTGCATGACCATAAAAGATATTACTCATATAAATAGAACAACCATTATTCTCTGATTTAAATGAATAACCGTCTCGCATCAAACAAGATCCAGATATAATGTTCATGCTCAACGCTGGCACCAAATAACAATTATTTAGGTCTAATACTAATCCCGAAGGTAGATGTAGAGGTAGCGTGCCGACCGTGTTCACATCGACTTTGGAACCATTTCCCACGCGCATCGTCACCTCGTCCTTAGCCAATCTTCGCTTAATCCGTAGTCTCTGTTTCGAGTTGCAAATGTTAGCAACAGAACCAGTATCAAATACCCAGGTGCTACTACGAGCATTAGTAAGGTACACATCAATAACATGTATATCATATATACCTTTGTTCACCTTGCCATCCTTCTTATCCGCCAAATACTTGGGGCAGTTCCGCTTCCACTGACCAGTCTGCTTGCAGTAGAAGCACTCAGTTTCAGGCTTAGGTCCAGATTTGGGTTTCTTCTCCTGAGCAGCAATTTGCTTGCTGTTCTTTTTGAAGTTCCCCTTCTTCTTCCCTTTGCCCTTTTTCTTGAAACTAGTGGTCTTGTTGACCATCAACACTTGATGCTCCTTCTTGATTTCTACCTCCGCAGCTTTCAGCATTGCGAAGAGCTTGGGAATTGTCTTATTCATCCCTTGTATATTATAGTTCATCATGAAGCTCTTGTAGCTAGGTGGAAGTGATTGGAGAATTCTGTCAATGACGCAATCATCTGGAAGATTAACTCCCAATTGAATCAAGTGATTATTATACCCAGACATTTTGAGTATATGCTCACTGACAGAACTGTTCTCCTCCATCTTGCTGAAGGAAATATGCCCTAGAGGCAATAATAATGTTATTATTTTATTTCCTTATATCATGATAAATTTTTATTATTCATGCTAGAATTGTATTATCCGAAAACATAATACTTGTGTGAATACATAGACAAACTAAACGTCACTAGTATGCCTCTACTTGACTAGCTCGTTAATCAAAGATGGTTATGTTTCCTAACCATAGACATGTGTTGTCATTTGATTAACGGGATCACATTATTAGGAGAATGATGTGATTGACATGACCCATTCCATTAGCTTAGCACCCGATCGTTTAGTATGTTGCTATTGCTTTCTTCATGACTTATACATGTTCCTATGACTATGAGATTATGCAACTCATGTTTGCCGAAGGAACACTTTGTGTGCTACCAAACGTCACAACGTAACTGGGTGATTATAAAAGAGCTCTACAGGTGTCTCCAAAGGTGAATGTTGGGTTGGCGTATTTCGAGATTAGGATTTGTCACTCCGATTGTCGGAGAGGTATCTCTGGGCCCTCTCGGTAATGCACATCACACAAGCCTTGCAAGCATTGCAACTAATGAGTTAGTTGCGAGATGATGTATTACGTAACGAGTAAAGAGACTTGCCGGTAACGAGATTGAACTAGGTAATGAGATACCGACGATCGAATCTCGGGCAAGGAACATACCGATGACAAAGGGACCAACGTATGTTGTTATGCGGTCTGACCGATAAAGATCTTCATAGAATATGTGGGAGCCAATATGAGCATCCAGGTTCCGCTATTGGTTATTGACCGGAGACATGTCTCGGTCATGTCTACATTGTTCTCGAACCCGTAGGGTCCGCACGCTTAAGGTTTCGATGACAGTTATATGAGTTTATGAGTTTTGGATGTACCGAAGTTAGTTCGGAGTCCCGGATGTGATCACGGACATAACGAGGAGTCTCAAAATGGTCGAGACATAAAGATTGATATATTGGACGGCTATATTCGGACATCGGAAGTGTTCCGGGTGATTTCGAAAAAAAACCGGAGTGCCGGAGGGTTACCGGAACCCCCCGGGAGAAGTAATGGGCCATATGGGCCTTAGTGGAGAGAGAAGGGCAGCTAGGGTGGGCCGTGCGCCTCCTCCCCCCTGGTCCGAATTGGACTAGGAGAGGGG
>NC_041390.1:607520825-607618775 GCF_002162155.2 Triticum dicoccoides
CCCCCTTTCCTTCTCCCTCCTCACTTCCTTTCCCCCTCCTAGTAGGAGTCCTACTCCTACTAGGAGGAGGACTCCTCCTTGGCGCGCCAATAGGGCCGGCCGGCTTCCTCCCCTTGCTCCTTTATATACGGGGGCAGGGGGCACCCCTAGACACACAAGTTGATCCTCGTGATCGTTTTCTTAGCCGTGTGCGGTGCCCCCTTCCACCATATACCTCGATAATATTGTAGCGGTGCTTAGGCGAAGCCCTGCGACAGTTGAATATCAAGGTCGTCACCACGCCGTCGTGCTGACGGAACTCTTCCCCGACACTTTGCTGGATCGAAGTCCGAGGATCGTCATCGAGCTGAACGTGTGCTAGAACTCGGAGGTGCCGTAGTTTCGGTGCTTGATCGATCGGGCCGTGAAGACGTACGACTACATCAACCGCGTTGTCATAACGCTTCCGCTGTTGGTCTACAAGGGTACGTAGATCACACTCTCCCCTCTTGTTTCTATGCATCACCATGATCTTGTGTGTACGTAGGAAATTTTGTGAAATGACTACGTTCCCCAACAGTGGCATCCAAGCCTAGGTTTTATGTGTTGATGTTATATGCACGAGTAGAACACAAGTGAGTTGTGGGCGATATAAGTCATACTGCTTACCAGCATGTCATACTTTGGTTCGGCGGTATTGTTGGACGAAGCGGCCCGGACCGACATTACGCGTACGCTTACGCGAGACCGGTTCTCCCGACGTGCTTTGCACAAAGGTGGCTAGCGGGTGTCAGTTTCTCCAACTTTAGTTGAACCGAGTGTGGCTACGCCCGGTCCTTGCGAAGGTTAAAACAGCACCAACTTGACAAACTATCGTTGTGGTTTTTATGCGTAGGTAAGATTGGTTCTTGCTTAAGCCCGTAGCAGCCACGTAAAACTTGCAACAACAAAGTAGAGGACGTCTAACCTGGTTTTTGCAGGGCATGTTGTGATGTGATATGGTCAAGACATGATGCTAAATTTTATTGTATGAGATGATCATGTTTTGTAACCAAGTTATCGACAACTGGCAGGAGCCATATGGTTGTCACTTTATTGTATGCAATGCAATTGCGCTGTAATGCTTTACTTTATCACTAAGCGGTAGCGATAGTCATGGAAGCATAAGATTGGCGAGACGACAACGATGCTACGATGGTGATCAAGGTGTCACGCCGGTGACAATGGTGGTCATGACGGTGCTTCGAAGATGGAGATCACAAGCACAAGATGATGATGGCCATATCATATCACTTATATTGATTGCATGTGATGTTTATCTTTTATGCATCTTATCTTGCTTTGTTTGATGGTAGCATTTTAAGATGATCTCTCACTAATTATCAAGAAGTGTTCTCCCTGAGTATGCACCGTTGCGAAAGTTCTTCGTGCTGAGACACCACGTGATGATCGGGTGTGATAGGCTCTACGTTCAAATACAACGGGTGCAAAACAGTTGCACACGCGGAATACTCAGGTTATACTTGACGAGCCAAGCATATACAGATATGGCCTCGGAACACGGACACCGAAAGGTCGAGCGTGAATCATATAGTAGATATGATCAACATAGTGATGTTCACCAATGAAACTACTCCATCTCACATGATGATCAGACATGGTTTAGTTGATTTGGATCACGTAATCACTTAGAGGATTAGAGGGATGTCTATCTAAGTGGGAGTTCTTTAGTAATATGATTAATTGAACCTAAATTTATCATGAACTTAGTACCTGATAGTATCTTGCTTGTTTATGTTTGATTGTAGATAGATGGCCCGTGCTGTTGTTCCGTTGAATTTAAATGCGTTCCTTGAGAAAGCAAAGTTGAAAGATGATGGTAGCAATTACACGGACTGGGTCCGTAACTTGAGGATTATCCTCATTGCTGCACAGAAGAATTACGTCCTGGAAGCACCACTGGGTGCCAGGCCTGCTACTGGAGCAACACCAGATGTTATGAACGTCTGGCAGAGCAAAGCTGATGACTACTCGATAGTTCAGTGTGCCATGCTTTACGGCTTAGAATCGGGACTTCAACGACGTTTTGAACATCATGGAGCATATGAGATGTTCCAGGAGTTGAAGTTAATATTTCAAGCAAATGCCCGGATATAGAGATATGAAGTCTCCAATAAGTTCTATAGCTGCAAGATGGAGAAGAACAGTTCTGTCAGTGAGCATATACTCAAAATGTCTGGGTATAATAATCACTTGATTCAATTGGGAGTTAATCTTCCAGATGATTGCGTCATTGATAGAATTCTCCAATCACTGCCACCTAGCTACAAGAGCTTCGTGATGAACTATAATATGCAAGGGATGAACAAGACTATTCCCGAGCTCTTCGCAATGCTGAAAGTTGCGGAGGTAGAAATCAAGAAGGAGCATCAAGTGTTGATGGTCAACAAGACCACTAGTTTCAAGAAAAAAGGCAAAGGGAAGAAGAAGGGGAACTTAAAAAAGAACAGCAAGAGAGTTGCTACTCAAGAGAAGAAACCCAAACCTGGACCTAAGCCTGAAACTGAGTGCTTCTACTCCAAGCAGACTGGTCACTGGAAGCGGAACTGCCCCAAGTATTTGGCGGATAAGAAGGATGGCAAGGTGAACAAAGGTATATGTGATATACATGTTATTGATGTGTACCTTACTAATGCTCGCAGTAGCACTTGGGTATTTGATACTGGTTCTGTTGCTAAAATTTGCAACTCGAAACAGGGACTACGGATTAAGCGAAGATTGGCTAAGGACGAGGTGACGATGCGCGTGGGAAATGGTTCCAAAGTCGATGTGATCGCGGTCGGCACGCTACCTCTACATCTACCTTCAGGATTAGTATTAGACCTAAATAATTGTTATTTGGTGCCAGTGTTAAGCATGAACATTATATCTGGATCTTGTTTGTTGCGAGACGGTTATTCATTTAAATCAGAGAATAATGGTTGTTCTATTTATATGAGTAATATCTTTTATGGTCATGCACCCTTAAAGAGTGGTCTATTCTTATTAAATCTCGATAGTAGTGACACACATATTCATAATGTTGAAGCCAAAAGATGCAGAGTTGATAATGATAGTGCAACTTATTTGGGGCACTGCCGTTTGGGTCATATCGGTGTAAAGCGCATGAAGAAACTCCATACTGATGGACTTTTGGAACCACTTGATTATGAATCGCTTGGTACTTGCGAACCGTGCCTTATGGGTAAGATGACAAAAACACCGTTCTCCGGTACTATGGAGAGAGAAACAGATTTGTTGGAAATCATACATACAGATGTATGTGGTCCGATGAATGTTGAGGCTCGTGGCGGATATCGTTATTTTCTCACCTTCACAGATGACTTAAGTAGATATGGGTATATCTACTTAATGAAACATAAGTCTGAAACGTTTGAAAAGTTCAAAGAATTTCAGAGTGAAGTTGAAAATCATCGTAACAAGAAAATAAAATTCCTACGATCTGATCGTGGAGGAGAATATTTTACGAGTTTGGTGTACATTTGAAACAATGCAGAATAGTTTCGCAACTCACGTCACCCGGAACACCACAGCGTAATGGTGTGTCCGAACGTCGTAATCATACTTTACTTGATATGGTGCGATCTATGACGTCTCTTACTGATTTACCGCTATCGTTTTGGGGTTATGCTCTAGAGACGGCCGCATTCACGTTAAATAGGGCACCATCAAAATCCGTTGAGACGACGCCTTATGAACTGTGGTTTGGCAAGAAACCAAAGTTGTCATTTTTGAAAGTTTGGGGTTGCGATGCTTATGTGAAAAAGCTTCAACCTGATAAGCTCGAACCCAAATCAGAGAAATGTGTCTTCATAGGATATCCAAAGAAAACTATTGGATACACCTTCTATCACAGATCCGAAGGCAAGACTTTTGTTGCTAAATTCGGAAACTTTCTTGAGAAGGAGTTTCTCTCGAAAGAAGTGAGTGGGAGGAAAGTAGAACTTGATGAGGTAACTGTACCTGCTCCCTTATTGGAAAGTAGTACATCACAGAAACCGGTTTCTGTGACACCTACACCAATTAGTGAGGAAGCTAATGATGATGATCATGAAACTTTAGAACAAGATACTACTGAGCCTCGTAGATCAACCAGAGTAAGATCCGCACCAGAGTGGTACGGTAATCCTGTTCTGGAAGTCATGCTACTAGATCATGATGAACCTACGAACTATGGAGAAGCGATGGTGAGCCCAGATTCCGCAAAATGGCTTGAAGCCATGAAATCTGAGATGGGATCCATGTGTGAGAACAAAGTATGGACTTTGGTTGACTTGCCCAATGATCGGCAAGCAATTGAGAATAAATGGATCTTCAAGAAGAAGACTGACGCTGACGGTAATGTTACTGTCTACAAAGCTCGACTTGTCGCAAAAGGTTTTCGACAAGTTCAAGGGATTGACTACGATGAGACCTTCTCACCCGTAGCGATGCTTAAGTCTGTTCGAATCATGTTAGCAATTGCCACATTTTATGATTATGAAATTTGGCAAATGGATGTCAAAACTGCATTCCTGAATGGATTTCTGGAAGAAGAGTTGTATATGATGTAGCCGGAAGGTTTTGTCGATCCAAAGGGAGCTAACAAAGTGTGCAAGCACCAGCGATCCATTTATGGACTGGTGCAAGCCTCTCGGAGTTGGAATAAACGCTTTGATAGTGTGATCAAAGCATTTGGTTTTGTACATACTTTTGGAGAAGCCTTTATTTACAAGAAAGTGAGTGGGAGCTCTGTAGCATTTCTGATATTATATGTAGATGACATATTACTAATCGGAAATGATATAGAATTTCTGGATAGCATAAAGGGATACTTGAATAAGAGTTTTTCAATGAAAGACCTCGGTGAAGCTGCTTACATATTGGGCATTAAGATCTATAGAGACAGATCGAGACGCTTAATTGGACTTTCACAAAGCACATACCTTGACAAAGTTTTTAAAAAGTTCAAAATGGATCAAGCAAAGAAAGGATTCTTGCATGTCTTACAAGGTGTGAAATTGAGTAAGACTCAATGCCCGACCAATGCAGAAGATAGAGAGAAAATGAAAGATGTTCCCTATGCTTCAGCCATAGGCTCTATCATGTATGCAATGCTGTGTACCAGACCTGATGTGTGTCTTGCTATAAGTCTAGCAGGGAGGTACCAAAGTAATCCAGGAGTGGATCACTGGACAGCGGTCAAGAACATCCTGAAATACCTGAAAAGGACTAAGGATATGTTTCTCATATATGAAGGTGACAAAGAGCTCATCATAAATGGTTACGTTGATGCAAGCTTTGACACTGATCCGGACGATTCTAAATCGCAGACCGGATACGTGTTTACATTAAACGGTGGAGTTGTCAGTTGGTGCAGTTCTAAACAAAGCGTTGTGGTGGGATCTACATGTGAAGCGGAGTACATAGCTGCTTCGGAAGCAGCAAACGAAGGAGTTTGGATGAAGGAGTTCATATCCGATCTAGGTGTCATACCTAGTGCACCGGGTCCAATAAAAATCTTTTGTGACAATACTGGTGCAATTGCCTTGGCAAAGGAATCCAGATTTCACAAGAGAACCAAGCACATCAAGAGACGCTTCAATTCCATCCGGGATCTAGTCCATGTGGGAGACATAGAGATTTTCAAGATACATACGGATCTGAATGTTGCAGACCCGTTGACTAAGCCTCTTCCATGAGCAAAACATGATCAGCACCAAAGCTCCATGGGTGTTAGAATCATTACCGTGTAATCTAGATTATTGACTCTAGTGCAAGTGGGAGACTGAAGGAAATATGCCCTAGAGGAAATAATAATGTTATTATTTTATTTTCTTATATCATGATAAATGTTTATTATTCATGCTAGAACTGTATTATCTGGAAAGATAATACTTGTGTGAATACATAGACAAACTAAACGTCACTAGTATGCCACTACTTGACTAGCTCGTTAATCAAAGATGGTTATGTTTCCTAACCATAGACATGTGTTGTCATTTGATTAATGGGATCACATTATTAGGAGAATGATGTGATTGACATGACCCATTCCATTAGCTTAGCACCCGATCGTTTAGTATGTTGCTATTGCTTTCTTCATGACTTATACATGTTCCTATGACTATGAGATTATGCAACTCACGTTTGCCGGAGGAACACTTTGTGTGCTACCAAACGTCACAACGTAACTGGGCGATTATAAAGGAGCACTACAGGTGTCTCCAAAGGTAAATGTTGGGTTGGCGTATTTCGAGATTAGGATTTGTCACTCCGATTGTCGGAGAGGTATCTCTGGGCCCTCTCGGTAATGCACATCACACAAGCCTTGCAAGCATTGCAACTAATGAGTTAGTTGCGAGATGATGTATTACGTAACGAGTAAAGAGACTTGCCGGTAACAAGATTGAACTAGGTATTGAGATACCGACGATCGAATCTCGGGCAAGTAACATACCGATGACAAAGGGAACAACGTATGTTATTATGCGGTCTGACCGATAAAGATCTTCGTAGAATATGTGGGAGCCAATATGAGCATCCAGGTTCCGCTATTGGTTATTGACCGGAGACATGTCTCGGTCATGTCTACATTGTTCTCGAACCCGTAGGGTCCGCACGCTTAAGGTTTCGATGACAGTTATATGAGTTTATGAGTTTTTGATGTACCGAAGTTAGTTCAGAGTCCTGGATGTGATCACGGACATAACGAGGAGTCTCAAAATGGTCGAGACATAAAGATTGATATACTAGACGGCTATATTCGGACATCGGAAGTGTTCCGGGTGATTTCGGAAAAAACCAGAGTGCCAGAGGGTTACTGGAACCCCCCCGGGAGAAGTAATGGGCCATATGGGCCTTAGTGGAGAGAGAGAAGGGCAGCCAGGGTGGGCCGTGCGCCTCCTCCCCCCTGGTCCGAATTGGACTAGGAGAGGGGGGGGGGAGGCGCCCCCCTTTCCTTCTCCCTCCCCACTTCCTTTCCCCCTCCTAGTAGGAGTCCTACTCCTACTAGGAGGAGGACTCCTCCTTGGCGCGCCAATAGGGCCGGCCGGCTTCCTCCCCTTGCTCCTTTATATACGGGGGCAGGGGGCACCCCTACACACACAAGTTGATCCTTGTGATCGTTTTCTTAGCCGTGTGCGGTGCCCCCTTCCACCATATACCTCGATAATATTGTAGTGGTGCTTAGGCGAAGCCCTGCGACAGTTGAACATCAAGATCGTCACCACGCCGTCGTGCTGACGGAACTCTTCCCCGACACTTTGCTGGATCGGAGTCCGGTGATCGTCATCGAGCTGGACGTGTGCTAGAACTCGGAGGTGCCGTAGTTTCGGTGCTTGATCGATCGGGCCATGAAGACGTATGACTACATCAACCACGTTGTCATAACGCTTCCGCTGTTGGTCTACAAGGGTACGTAGATCACACTCTCCCCTCCTGTTGCTATGCATCACCATGATCTTGTGTGTACGTAGGAAATTTTTTGAAATTACTATGTTCCCCAACACTTGCAGCTATAGAACTTATTGGAGACTTCATATCTCTCAATCCGGGCATTTGCTTGAAATATTAACTTCAACTCATGGAACATCTCATATGCTCCATGACGCTCAAAACGTCGTTGAAGTCCTGATTCTAAGCCGTAAAGCATGACACACTGAACTATCGAGTAGTCATCAGCTTTGCTCTGCCGGACGTTCATAACATCTGGTGTTGCTCCAGCAGCAGGCCTGGCACCCAACGGTGCTTCCAGGACGTAATTCTTTTGTGCAACAATGAGGATAATCCTCAAGTTACGGACCCAGTCCGTGTAATTGCTACCATCATCTTTCAACTTTGCTTTCTCAAGGAACGCATTTAAATTCAACGGAACAACAGCACGGGCCATCTATCTACAATCAAACATAAACAAGCAAGATACTATCAGGTACTAAGTTCATGATAAATTTAAGTTCAATTAATCATATTACTAAAGAACTCCCACTTAGATAGACATTCCTCTAATCCTCTAAGTGATCACGTGATCCAAATCAACTAAACCATGTCCGATCATCACGTGAGATGGAGTAGTTTCATTGGTGAACATCACTATGTTGATCATATCTACTATATGATTCACGCTCGACCTTTCGGTCTCCGTGTTCCAAGGCCATATCTGTATATGCTTGGCTCGTCAAGTATAACCTGAGTATTCCGCGTGTGCAACTGTTTTGCACCCGTTGTATTTGAACGTAGAGCATATCACACCCGATCATCACGTGGTGTCTCAGCACGAAGAACTTTCACAACGGTGCATACTCAGGGAGAACACTTCTTGATAATTAGTGAGAGATCATCTTAAAATGCTACCGTCAATAAAAGCAAGATAAGATGTATAAAAGATAAACATCACATGCAATCAATATAAGTGATATGATATGGCCATCATCATCTTGTGCTTGTGATCTCCATCTTCAAAGCATCATCATGATCACCATTGTCACCGGCACGACACCTTGATCTCCATCATAGCATCGTTGTCGTCTCGCCAATCTTATGGTTCCACGACTATCGCTACCGCTTAGTGATAAAGTAAAGCATTACAGCGCAATTGCATTGCATACAATAAAGCGACAACCATATGGCTCCTGCCAGTTGCCGATAACTTGGTTACAAAACATGATCATCTCATACAATAAAATTTAGCATCATGTCTTGACCATATCACATCACAACATGCCCTGCAAAAACAAGTTAGACGTCCTCTACTTTGTTTGTTGCAAGTTTTACGTGGCTGCTACGGGCTTAAGAAAGAACTAATCTTACCTACGCATCAAAACCACAACGATAGTTTGTCAAGTTGGTGCTGTTTTAACCTTCACAAGGACCGGGCGTAGCCACACTTGGTTCAACTAAAGTTGGAGAAACTGACACCCGCCAGCTACCTGTGTGCAAAGCACGTCGGTAGAACCAGTCTCGCGTAAGCGTACGCGTAATGTCGGTCCGGGACGCTTCATCCAAAAATACCGCTGAACCAAAGTATGACATGCTGGTAAGCAGTATGACTTATATCGCCCACAACTCACTTGTGTTCTACTCGTGCACAACATCAACACATAAAACCTAGGCTCGGATGCCACTGTTGGGGAACGTAGTAATTTCAAAAAAATTCCTACGCACACGCAAGATCATGGTGATGCATAGCAACGGGAGGGGAGAGTGTTGTCTACATACCCTCGTAGACCGAAAGCGGAAGCATTATGACAACGCGGTTGATGTAGTCGTACGTCTTCACGGTCCGACCAATCAAGCACCGAAACTACGGCACCTCCGAGTTTCAGCACACGTTCAGCTCGATGACGATCCTCGGACTCCGATCCAGCAAACTATCGGGAAAGAGTTCTGTCAGCATGACGGCGTGGTGACGATCTTGATGGTCTACCGTCGTAGGGCTTCACCTAAGCACCGCTATAATATTATCGAGGAGTATGGTGGAAGGGGGCACCACACACGGCTAAGAAAACGATCACGAGGATCAACTTGTGTGTCTAGAGGTGCCCCCTGCCCCCGTATATAAAGGAGCAAGGGGGGAGGCCGGCCGGTCATAGGGCGCGCCAAGGAGGAGTCCTCCTCCTAGTAGGAGTAGGACTCCCCTCTTTCCTACTCCTACTAGGAGGGGGAAAGGAAGGGGGAGAGGGAGAAGGAAAGGGGGGCGCCGCCCCCCTTCTCCTAGTCCAACTCGGACCAGAGGGGGAGGGGGCGCGCGGCCCACCCTGGCCGCCCCTCTCTCTCCACTAGGGCCCATAAGGCCCATTACTTCTCCCGGGGGGTTCCGATAACCCTCCGGCACTCTGGTTTTCTCCGAAATCACGCGGAACACTTACGGTGTCCGAATATAGCCATCCAATATATCAGTCTTTATGTCTCGACCATTTCGAGACTCCTCGTCATGTCCGTGATCATATCCGGGACTCCGAACAAACTTCGGTACATCAAAATATATAAACTCATAATGAAACTGTCATCGTAACGTTAAGCGTGCGGACCCTACGGGTTCGAGAACAATGTAGACATGACCGAGACATGTCTCCGGTCAATAACCAATAGCGGAACCTGGATGCTCATATTGGCTCCCACATATTCTACGAAGATCTTTATCGGTCAGACCGCATAACAACATACTTTGTTCCCTTTGTCATCGATATGTTACTTGCCCGAGATTCGATCGTCAGTATCTCAATACCTAGTTCAATCTCGTTATCGGCAAGTCTCTTTACTCGTTTCGTAATACATCATCTCGCAACTAACTCATTAGTTGCAATGCTTGCAAGGCTTATGTGATGTGCATTATCGAGAGGGCCCAAAGATACCTCTCCGACAATCGGAGTGACAAATCCTAATCTCGAAATACGCCAACCCAACATGTACCTTTGGAGACACCTGTAGAGCTCCTTTATAATCACCCAGTTACGTTGTGACGTTTGGTAGCACAAAAAGTGTTCCTCCTGCAAACGGGAGTTGCATAATATCATAGTCATAGGAACATGTATAAGTCATGAAGAAAGCAATAGCAACATACTAAACGATCGGGTGTTAAGCTAATGGAATGGGTCATGTCAATCACATCATTATCCTAATGATGTGATCCCGTTAATCAAATGACAACACATGTCTATGGTTAGGAAACATAACCATCTTCGATTAACGAGCTAGTCAAGTAGAGGCACACTAGTGACGTTTAGTTTGTCTATATATTCACACAAGTATTATGTTTCCGGATAATACAATTCTAGCATGAATCATAAACTTTTATCATGATATAAGGAAATAAATAATAACTTTATTATTGCCTCTAGGGCATATTTCCTTCACCTCCGGTGCCCCTCTTCTATTATATAAGTCATTTTGACCTAGAAAAAAAATGAGGGGAGGACTTTTGGGACGAAGCGCCACGGTCTCGAGGCGGAACTTGGGCAGGAGCGCTTTTGCCCTCCGGCGGAGCGATTCCGCCGGTGGAACTTCCTTCCCGGAGGGAGAAATCATCGCCATCATCATCACCAACAACTCTCCCATCTTGGGGAGGGCAATCTCCATCAACATCTTCAACAACACCATCTCCTCTCAAATCCTAGTTCATCTCTTGTGTTCAATCTTTGTACCAGAACCTTAAATTGGTGCTTGTGGGTGACTAGTAGTGTTGATTACATCTTGTGTTGATTACTATATGGTTTATTTGGTGGAAGATTATATGTTCAGATCCATTATGCTATTTAATACCCCTCTGATCTTGAGCATGATTATCATTTGTGAGTAGTTACTTTTGTTCTTGAGCTCACGGGAGAGATCTTGTTGCAAGTAATCATGTGAACTTGATATGTGGTCGATATTTTGATGGTATGTATGTTGTGATTCCCTTAGTGGTGTCATGTGAACGTCGACTACATGGCACTTCACCATATTTGGGCCTAAGGGAATGCATTGTGGAGTAGTTATTAGATGATGGGTTGCGAGGGTGACAGAAATCAAACCAACATGATGAAATTCCCGTGTACCCTCAAGAACGCTTTGCTTATCATAAGAAACCGTTTTGGCATGTCCTTTGCCACAAAAGGATTGGGCTACCTTGCTGCACTTTTGTTACCGTTACCGTTACTTTCTCGTTACAAATTATCTTACTATCAAACTACTCGTTACTTATAATTTCAGTGCTTGCAGAGAATACCTTGCTGAAAACCACTTGTCATTTCCTTCTGCTTCTCGTTCGGTTCGACACTCTTACTTGTCGAAAGGACTACGATTGGTCCCCTATACTTGTGGGTCATCAAAGACTGAAGATTCCCCTCTCCGGAGCCCCAAAAGGGTTCCAGATCTGGCCTCCCGATGAAGAACAGGAGGTGGCGACGGCTCCATATCGTGAAACGCGATGAAACTTTCTCCTCGATTTTTTCTCCGAAAATAGGATTTTATAGCGTCAGAATTAGGGTCAGGGGGGCCACCAGGTGGGCACAACCCACCAGGGTGCGCCTAAAGGGGGTGGCGTGCCCTGGTGTATCATGCTCACCCAGGGCACCCCCTCCAGTAGTTCTTGGTCCCAATATTTTTTATTTATTCTGAAATAAATCACCAAAAAGTATCGTTCCAATCCAAGAATTTTTATTTTTGCACAAAAACAACAACATGATAGTTCTGCTAAAAACATCGTCAGTCCGGATTAGTTTTATTCAAATCATGAAAATTAGAGTCCAAAACAAGAGCAAAAGTGTTAGAAAAAGTAGACACGAGGAAGACGTATCAACTTCATTTTGAGCCAATAAAATACATCTTTTGTCAAAAAAAACCGAAACAACAAGCCACACATAAGTACATAAGAGTTCATATGAATAGGTCACCAGTAGACAACAACTCACAAAAGAGTTCCTAACTTCATCTCCTACCCCTATAAAAGCACGAAAAATAGATCCAATTCATCATTTAAACCGTCTAATCACAAAATCTAAAGGTTCAAAATCTTTCAATGTTGGGCACCAACAATGTTGAGTGCAACAACAACCCACTAAGGGCATCTCCAACGCAGACCCTCAAAGCACCCATAACCATCCGAACTGCGGTTATTTGAGCCGGGGAGCCACAGGTGATCTACGCGGTAGGGAAATTTTCATTGTGCAATAGTCACACACCGTGTAGCCCAACAGTCCCACTCTACAGGCACACCCACTAGAGTGTGCTGCATGCTAGCACTAAGAGCGTTCGAAACATGTTAGGGTAAAGTAGTACACCCCTGCAGGGTTAAATCTTCGAATAGTCGTGTCTGTGGTTATGGATGACTTGGAGATTTTTATGAGATCATAGAAAAAAAACTTCAACTAATAGTTAATAAACTTTCTTAGATGTGAGTGCCCAGGGGATATTTTTTATCGTTGGTGATGCGAATGAGGATGCAACGTAGTGCTATGACGTGGTGGTTAGGTTTAACTAGATGGTTCTTACACACTCTCGTGCCTTATCTCTGATAGATGCACATTGTAGTGTGTCTCTGTAGAATGCTAATGGTTGATGTCTCTGTAGAATGCTAATGCTTGCTGCCACACTCTCGTGCCTTTTCTTGAGAATGTTGCATACTTAGTATAGACCGGATGTAAGTCTTGCGAGTGTAGTTGGATACTCACCTTGCTATATTTATTCTTTTGATTTGGATGCTGCTTCAGACGGTAGCATTTGAAACAGGTAATCTCTCTAGTGGCGAATGGCGCCAATAGTTATTGTTATCTCATGAAGTGACCTTGCAGGGATATAAACATCATTTGCTTTTCTTTAGCCTTCTTAAGGCATTTGTTAAATTGTACCCATCTAAGGCATGTTTCTCTTTCGTTGTGAGAAATGTAGCTTGGTTGTAAGATCTTGTATGTATTCATTTGTTAAATATTACTTGTTGAAGTTGTTGTATTTGTCCAAAGTACACTCCACATCAATTTTCTCTGCCTCAATGACTACAGGCCCCATCTGGCAGTGTTTGTTTCTTTCTCCATTGACTCGATCAAGCATTATCCTCACTCGTGTCTTCTCCTGCTTTTGAAGTTGAAACCATTGCATCATCAACACCAACATGTGCGATTTGATGCAAGTAAACCATCAGTGTAACTGTCAAACACAAAAATATCTCTGAAATAGATCATCGACACGTCGTAACAAATCACGACAACCTTCAAGGGTGAGGTAGGAACAAGGACCTCACGGACCTAATAGCTCGATGCAGGGAATTCCTCGCGCTGAGCTCCACCCAATGCAAACATTGCACTGGACCTGACAAATTTAGCTGCAACATCATCCATAGAATCATCTCCTCTAAAGCTGTCGCGTGATAAGGGACTGACCTCAATTTCTCCTCGGGCATGGCTCTCCCCCAAATTCGTACAGCCATCTTCGAGCACGCCTTCACCAGAGCACAAGCCTCCGCCTTTATGTGCTCTCGAGCACACATGACTTCCTCCCCCACAGATATTCTACCTAGAGCAACCCAAGACCCGTGCAAGGAGCCAGGGCTCGCATGAGTGGCGGCTTGACGACAGGAGAGTAGTCAAGGGGGTGGATGAGTGGCGGCTAGAAATCTTGTCAGAAAGGACGATAACACGGGGCAATAGTCAAGGGGTGGATGGCGGAGTGAGAGCCATCATGAGAGAGATTTGATCCCGTTTCTTGCAAAAATCCTTCAAACCGGTTAATTTTTGAAATTTCAATTTGATTTTCCTGATTTTGAACGAGTCTATAAATACTACTCCTAGTATAGTAAATAAAAAACAGAAAAAGAAACAAAGAAAAAAATCATGGCCCACCGCCCGACGAGCGTGACACCTGTGCCGGGGTCGCGTACACCTCGGCTGACCGTGCTCCCACCAGAGGAAAGGCCCCCGCGGAGGACCGGCTCCACCGCCGACGCGCACGTGGTACTGGTTCCATCCGCTCCCCGCCGAGGCAGCCGGCGCCGACAACGCCGACGACCCGCTCGCCGCGGGCAACGCAGACCATCCCGACCCGCTCCCCGTCGAGGCAGCCGACGCCAACAACCCGGACCTCATACTAGCCGACGCCGACGCGGAGGACGAGGACGAGGCCGACAACAATGACCACCTCGACCACCCGCTCGGCGCCGAGGCAGCCGACGGCGACCACCCCGACCTCCCTCTCGGCGGCGAGGAGGCCGACGGCGACCACCACGACCTCCCGCTCCCCGCCGAGGAGGTCGACGGCGACCACCACGACCTCCCGCTCCCCGCCGAGGAGGCCAACGGCGACCACCACGACCTCCCGCTCGCCGCCGAGGAGGCCGACAGCGACCAACACGACCTCCCGCTCGCCGCCGAGGAGGCCGACGGCGACCACCACAACCTCCCGCTCGCTGACGCCGACGCGGACGCGGAGGAAGACGCAGAGGCCGAAGCCGGGGCCGACGACCCCGCCGAGCTTCCCGCCGGCCCCGACGCCGCGGCTCCCCCGGATGCCCCTCCTGCCGCCGCTCTCCTGGGCCCGCTGCCGGAGCCGTCTTCGCCCCTGGCGTACCATCCCGCTGCAATGCCGCTTGAGGTATTTCACCATTTCTTTCTTTCTTTCTTTCTTGTTGAGAATTGCATGTTAGTGTTGGATCTTAGGAATTGTGTGTAAGCTAGACTAGATAGTAATAGCAAGAATTCTTTCCCTCTCATTGTTGTTCTTCCAGCACTTGTCGCCACGGAATCCATGCAGTAACAATGGTGTTCTGTGCCGTTGACCGGAGTCCATACAGTAACTGTGTTGGTGTTGGTGTTCATGTTGGTGCCAACCTCACCTCTGTTAGACTCATATCGCTGTTCGGGCATTCAATCGAACGGTCGGTGGGCGTGTAGTTACCAGGCAGTTGTACTTGCTGCAGCACGTGTAGATACTAGCATCATGTACATTGTTGGGAATTACCATGTCCTCTCAATCAAATCAACGGCTGATCGTCCTGTACTGAAACTGCATGGCATAATAAGAACAGTTTAATCTCCAGCTACTTTACATTATGTGTTGAATACCTGCAGTTTGGCTGTTATCTGCATCCTTGAAGCTGAGCACTCTTGTTATGAACCTGCCTTCTCCATACTGCAAGCCTAACCACACTACCCATATTAATATCAATATACATACATCATATACTTTCTCTTTGCTTATACAGTTCACACTCTTTTCCCAACCTTGCTATTTTCTCTTATTCCGACCTTGATTTCCACCTCAAATCCATGGACAGACCATGGCTTCTTTGTATATGTGGAACATGCAGCAGTTCTTGGGCCTAATGTTTTGCTGTAGTAGGCTAGAGGTTGTTCGTTTTGCATAAGCAGTCTTCTTGGTGAAGTGCATCACAGGCTTATTTCGTTTTCTTGTATCTTTTTCAACCTGCAGGAATTCGATCAGTGGGGGGCCCCGTCCATTTGGCGGCAGAGGAGGAGGACGACGATGACGACTAGTCGTAGGTGAGGGGATTTCATAACCTAACCTTTCCCTTTCTAGAAGAAGCAAGTAGACATGTTTATTCAGATAATTCAGTTCCTCTATTTGGTCGTATTTGCTGCCAGTAATATTTTTATTTGTAAAGCTAGTAAAAATTATGGAACTTAAAATACAAAATCAGTTGATTTATCTCTTCAGCCTTAACAAAAAAGATTTAGCCCATTTTTCTTGTGTTGAATAACCTGGGAACAAAATTCCGGTTCCTATACAATACCAAATTAAATCTAGTTTATGCACATGAGCTGTATTTCTTGGTCTTGTTATTTTATTTTATTTTTCCAATACTCCGAGAATTAGATTGTTTATTTTCTTCGGTGAGAAAAAATGTAGTAGTGGTCTTGAATCTGTTTTGCACAAGAGTACAGATGTTGGTGTAGATACTATTTGCTGCATAAACATGATATTTGGAGTCTTACTTTAGTGGAGTGCTCATATGATTGTGCTTGGAAAACGATTTTATGATAGGTTTTGTTAGGACTTGGGAGACTTGTCTGAAACTGTATTAGTCTTGTACATAAGCAAAAGTAATTGCTTGGGAGGTGCCATGTCGATATAAGAGTCTTTCTGCACATGACAAAAGATGTTTTGCAGCAAGTAAAACGTACTGATTCCACATTTCTGTCGTTCATTCAGATAAGTATCATCTGCTGCTAGCAGAAATTACAGAACCTACAAAGCCAAATTGTTATTGCCTCAGGTTTTATCTTGATCAAATTGTTATTGATTATTAATTTGTCAATGCAGAGTACAGCGGAGTCCTGACAGTTCACCTCTTCAAAAGTTTTCGCCCCTCAGAAACGATGACAGCAGAACTGAACGCCTGCTTTTGGCATGTAGATAGATAGGTTCAGGTTCGGAAAACTCAGCAGCTGTGGTATTCAGAAAACTCAGCAGCCAAACTTGCTTCAATCTTATTTTGTCTTGCGGTTCTATGATTCAGAACTGCTTGGATCATTGCGTGCAATGGTTGAACAGTATTTTGGTGATGCTGGTTGTAGTAGTTGTTGCAGACTTGCAGTTTCGCTCTTCTGACATTGATCTCTGTTATGTCATTGGTACTGTTTCCTGGATGAAGCATTACACTGTAGATGTTCTTGCAGCGAGTTGATGATGCTGCATTCCTTTTTGATGGATGCTTTTTTTTTTGCATAAATGGAGAATATAGTGGTTCTTTGATGGATGCATTTTTGCATAAATGGAGAATGTAGTGGTTCTTGCAGTAAACTGGTGATCATGTATTTCTTTTAGATGGTGCATTTCATGTAGTCAAAAAAGGTAGTTCGTTCTTGAATGAACTGATGATCCTGTTTTCCACTGCGCCGTTTTGATCTTGTTTCTCTGTGTGGGGGTTCTTGCAATGAGTCGATGATCCTGCAATTTTTTTAGACGATACATTTTGCGTAATTGGAAATGCAGTGGGGTTTTCCCTTGAATTGCTGGTATATTTGTAGCAGTGCTGTACGAACAAAATTCAGATTTTATCCAACATCACTGTTTTCAGGTTTTGTACATAAGCTGCCTTCTTTTTCTTTCATTTTTGCTAATTTTCAGTCGACTGTTTCTTATTTTGCTCTCAGTTGAATTTCGGGCAGCACGATCTGTCTTTGTGATTCACGCTGGCTCTGGTGTCCAATGTTCTTTTTCCGGTTCCTCTTAATGAATGAAACGTAGCGCTGGCTACTTTTCGTCATATTGGTCAACCCATTTTGATTCTGCGCCTGTTTTTCCTGGGGTTTTTTCCTTGGTTGGTTCATTCGCATCTTAGCACTAGGGATAGAAGAGCAGTGGAGAGAGGGCTAGATGGACGGCGGGAGCTGACCTTCTTCCCAGACGATCTGTTCTGCGTCGTGGTGCGGGGGCGAGGTGTCGGGCGGCGCCTAGCGACAGCGCTCCGGTATTGCTTTCCCGTTCCTCGAGTGGGCGCCGGCCTACAGGCTGGGCACCTTCAAGTCGGCCCTCACCATCTGTATTTCTTCCCGTTACTGGGTGTTTGTCTCCGGTCTCCATGACCGATCTCTTTACTTTTAAGAGCGGTGGAGAGAGATGCGACATGGCGAGCAAGAGCCGGGTGAGACGGTCAGGAGCTGCCGGCATCACCGTAGGAGGTTGGTTTCTGCACCCACATTTCCTCTATATTTATGGCATCAAGGATGATTTGCTGTTGTTTTGATTCTGTGCTTGCGGAGTTGCAATGCCGTTGATTGGGGAGTTCAGATCTGTAGTTTCATCCGTGTTTTCTCAGTTTCAGTTGCTCACGTAGGTTGGTTTCGCAATGCCTCCTAAGGAACTTGTTGATGTAACTAAGATAGTTAGACATCCTCTTGGATGCTTAATTAGTGTTATACACGTGTCATTTATTTAGTAAGTTTATTTCCCCCTTTTTGAGTTGGGCCATGCATTGTTGTACTATTTTGGCTCAGTAGCATTAGGATTGATTTTTTGTCCCTTCTCTTTCAAGATGCCCTATTCCAAAACTATTAAAGTGCAATATCTAACTTTCCAGAATCTTCTGGTTTCATCTCCATAAGAGTGGCTTACTTTTTTTCATCACCAAAGAACTGTCCAGGGGCGTGGAAGCTAGCTATCCATGTGCCTGAACCATGAGTTGGTTGTGAGATCTTATGGGTTTCAGCTCTAGCATACCACAACTTGTTTGGGTTAAAGGCAAAATTACCTAGACTAAATTTCATTTTATCATTCAGTTATATGAGTGAGAATACGAAACTGCAGACAAACAACGACAATAAGGAGACTATAAACTGAATATAGTATACTCACCTTCTTTATGTCTTCTCATCTTTAGTTATTTGTTCACTAATTCTTCATCATCTTTGCCTTGTCTTTCATTATCTTTGCCTTGCATTTCATTATTTTTGCCTTGTCTAGTTGTCTTTCATCAGTGCTCGGTCTCTCATTCTTCATTTTGTTTCATCAGTCACGTTTTTATGTCTTCTCATTTTTGGTTATTTTCTCAGTATTTTTTCCGTTTGTATGTCTTTCATCAGTTATTTTGCCCCTCAGTCTCCAGTCTATATTTCTTCTTGGGTATGTATTTGTCCCTATGCCGTTCTCAGTATTGGACACCTATCTGTATGTTTTATTGGTTGGATCTGTGTGAGAAGGAAGATTTGATGATGGATGTAGACACACTTTTGCCATCGATTAGAGGGTGTTCGCTCGTTCAGCTCTAAATGAACACACTCTTTGCTCATGTCTTTCTATGTTCAGTCCAAGTGTTGTGTTTATTTAGCAAATAGAGACTGTAATACTCCTATGCTTTTCTCTGTCTGCAATCCTATATTTTTCAGTCTGAATATAAACACTCTGTTTTTCTCCATCTGCAAATAGGGAAATAAACACTCTGTTTTTCTCTATCTGCAAATAGAGAAATAAACACTCTGCTCTTCTCTGTGTGCAATCCTATATTTTTCAATGTTTCTTCAGTCATCTTACTATTCAGCCACCGTTCTGTCTTGTTTATTTAGTCCTGTTTACTCTCTATCTCCAGTTCTTCAGTATTCAGTGTTTTCTTTTTGAAATATCAGTTTTTTTCAGTGTTTCTTTATTCTCATTTATGTTTTGTTTTTCTGCCTGCAGGTTTGATGATGGATATTAGGACACTCACCTTTACATGTAGGGTTGGATTAGATGGGTGTATTTTTTTTCTCTAGTTGTAAAATGAAACAAGGTACAAACACAATGGACAGACATGTCCTTTTTCAATTCATTTTTAGTGTCAACCGTTAAGCACAACGCCATTTTTTAGCATCTTTCTTTTATTTTTGCACCGACACAGCTCAGAATTCAAATTCAACCATCGTTTGTTTGTCTTACCGTTGCTATCACGTAGGTTGGCATGATCCAGAAGCGCGAAGAAGACAGATCCGTCTATGCATCTCTGGTGAAGGAAATCAAGTATTTGTTAAGTCTTCGAGAAACTTGTATTACTCATGTTATTCGTAGTCAAAATAAGGCTAGTGATTGTCTGGCTAGTTTTGGTAGAACTGAAGGTAGAACCATGACGTGGATCGGTTCAGGTCCTCCCATGGTTATGGACTTGGGTGTTTGAGGATTGTAAGAACATTGTGATAGTAATACCGTTTTTTCACCCGCAAAAAGAAAAGAACAATGGCTGATAATGTGGCCAAAGTTTTATATTGAAATCCTTTTTGTACCTATAAGCATTTACGTGGAATTCAGTTTTTTTTGTACGTGCTGCAACCGTTCCAACATATCATTGATCTCACATTGTTAAGACAAGACAACAAAATAAGGAAGTGTCTAACCAACAAGAAAACAAAAGAAGAGTGTCTAACCGACAAGACAACAAAAGAAGAGTGTGTCTAACCAAGAATGCCTAACTGCAATAAGATGCTCTCCTCAGTGGACACGGTTTGTTATCGCAACAGAGAATGGTTTGCACAAATGTGACGCAGTTTCCGGAGCACGGAGGCACAGTTGGCATGTGGGGTCATGCTCCCGCCCCCGAACCGCGAGCATATCAACAGTGAGGATGCGTCCATGAAGCACAAGCCAGATGAACATTTTGCATTTAGGCTCTGTGTGCGCGTTCCAAAGCATGGAAGCGTCGAACATTATATGTCAAGGCTGCCGAGTAAACACCATTGGCCGTCAATTCTCGGTGGTGGGATCATCATGACCAGGACGTAGGTTGGTGGTGGCGAGCACTCCCTAAAGATAAACAAATTACCGGAGTTGCTCAATGGTGCTAATTTTTGCCACCGCGCGCAGCCAAGCCTCGCCCTGAAGCTTGAAATAAACCGTCCTTCACTTCTTGGTGGCGATCCGGACGAGGTATTGCATGGCTCCCTACCCATCTAGCTTCATGCCACCTTCCTTCCGTTTCACAGTTGAAATAGAGGCCCAAAAAAGTTCCATATCTGCCTCATTTGATCCCACCCAAGGCCTATCGTGTGGTCGTTTCAAAACCTTGGCCAGCGAAGCCGAATATCCCTTCCAACTCTCTCCAAGTCTGCAATGCCAAGCCCGCGAAGATCATCCCATGCCGAGTTCAACAAGAGGCTTGCACCCAGATTGGATTATTCTCCTCACGACCATTTCATCATCATTGCTCCAAGGACATGCTTGCTGCCCGACCATCTCCCAATCCCAAAGTCCATTGTATCGAACATGACCATCATCCTGGAGTAGGATAACACGTTGCAACGATGTGCACACGTTCACAACATACTTCAAAAACCATATGTGGCGCTGCAAGAATCCAGTAATGGCCAGCTCCTTGAGGTGGTGATGGCGCTGAAGCGCCTCGGGTGAGCTCAGTCTCATGCTCCCGTAATTTGGCTCCTCCTCCGAGCAAGGCACATGGATGTGCAGGACCTCGAGTGACGGTGCGGCCAACAGGAGGCGGCGTGGCCATGTGATGTCCCAGTTCGCAGGCAGATCGGCGACAAGGAGCTTTTTGAGATTGAGCAATGGCTTGGCCGGTGGAGCGGGCAACATCCATCTTCTCAGCCCGGTGAAGCGGAGGACGAGATTCGTCATGGTAGGGGGCATACCGGTGATGTAATGGCCGAAGTAATCCATGCACCGCTTCCGTACAATCAAGCTTTCTGCCGCAAATGTGAGGTTAGTGTGCATGAGGCTAGGGACGGAGCCGAATACGAGTTTTGAAGTGAACTGGGACATCCATGTGCTCATATACAATACCAAATTAAATCTAGGAACAAAATTCCGGTTCCTATACAATACCAAATTAAATCTAGTTTATGCACATGAGCTGTATTTCTTGGTCTTGTTATTTTATTTTATTTTTCCAATACTCCGAGAATTAGATTGTTTATTTTCTTCGGTGAGAAAAAATGTAGTAGTGGTCTTGAATCTGTTTTGCACAAGAGTACATATGTTGGTGTAGATACTATTTGCTGCATAAACATGATATTTGGAGTCTTACTTTAGTGGAGTGCTCATATGATTGTGCTTGGAAAACCATTTTATGATAGGTTTTGTTAGGACTTGGGAGACTTGTCTGAAACTGTATTAGTCTTGTACATAAGCAAAAGTAATTGCTTGGGAGGTGCCATGTCGATATAAGAGTCTTTCTGCACATGACAAAAGATGTTCTGCAGCAAGTAAAACGTACTGATTCTACATTTCTGTCGTTCATTCAGATAAGTATCATCTGCTGCTAGCAGAAATTACAGAACCTACAAAGCCAAATTGTTATTGCCTCAGGTTTTATCTTGATCAAATTGTTATTGATTATTAATTTGTCAATGCAGAGTACAGCGGAGTCCTGACAGTTCACCTCTTCAAAAGTTTTCGCCCCTCAGAAACGATGACAGCAGAACCGAACGCCTGCTTTTGGCATGTAGATAGATAGGTTCAGGTTCGGAAAACTCAGCAGCTGTGGTATTCAGAAAACTCAGCAGCCAAACTTGCTTCAATCTTATTTTGTCTTGCGGTTCTATGATTCAGAACTGCTTGGATCATTGCGTGCAATGGTTGAACAGTATTTTGGTGATGCTGGTTGTAGTAGTTGTTGCAGACTTGCAGTTTCGCTCTTCTGACATTGATCTCTGTTATGTCATTGGTACTATTTCCTGGATGAAGCATTACACTGTAGATGTTCTTGCAGCGAGTTGATGATGCTGCATTCCTTTTTGATGGATGCTTTTTTTTGCATAAATGGAGAATATAGTGGTTCTTTGATGGATGCATTTTTGCATAAATGGAGAATGTAGTGGTTCTTGCAGTAAACTGGTGATCATGTATTTCTTTTAGATGGTGCATTTCATGTAGTCAAAAAAGGTAGTTCGTTCTTGAATGAACTGATGATCCTGTTTTCCACTGCGCCGTTTTGATCTTGTTTCTCTGTGTGGGGGTTCTTGCAATGAGTCGATGATCCTGCAATTTTTTTAGACGATACATTTTGCGTAATTGGAAATGCAGTGGGGTTTTCCCTTGAATTGCTGGTATATTTGTAGCAGTGTTGTAGGAACAAAATTCAGATTTTATCCAACATCACTGTTTTCAGGTTTTGCACATAAGCTGCCTTCTTTTTCTTTCATTTTTGCAAATTTTCAGTCGACTGTTTCTTATTTTGCTCTCAGTTGAATTTCCGGCAGCACGATCTGTCTTTGTGATTCACGCTGGCTCTGGTGTCCAATGTTCTTTTTCCGGTTCCTCTTAATGAATGAAACGTAGCGCTGGCTACTTTTCGTCATATTGGTCAACCCATTTTGATTCTGCGCCTGTTTTTCCTGGGTTTTTTTTCCTTGGTTGGTTCATTCGCATCTTAGCACTAGGGATAGAAGAGCAGTGGAGATAGGGCTAGATGGACGGCGGGAGCTGACCTTCTTCCCAGACGATCTGTTCTGCGTCGTGGTGCGGGGGCGAGGTGTCGGGCGGCGCCTAGCGACAGCGCTCCGGTATTGCTTTCCCGTTCCTCGAGTGGGCGCCGACCTACAGGCTGGGCACCTTCAAGTCGGCCCTCACCATCTGTATTTCTTCCCGTTACTGGGTGTTTGTCTCCGGTCTCCATGACCGATCTCTTTAATTTTAAGAGCGGTGGAGAGAGATGCGACATGGCGAGCAGGAGCCGGGTGAGACGGTCAGGAGCTATCGGCATCACCGTAGGAGGTTGGTTTCTGCACCCACATTTCCTCTATATTTATGGCATCAAGGATGATTTGCTGTTGTTTTGATTCTGTGCTTGCGGAGTTGCAATGCCGTTGATTGGGGAGTTCAGATCTGTAGTTTCATCCGTGTTTTCTCAGTTTCAGTTGCTCACGTAGGTTGGTTTCGCAATGCCTCCTAAGGAACTTGTTGATGTAGGTAAGATAGTTAGGCATCCTCTTGGATGCTTAATTAGTGTTATACACGTGTCATTTATTTAGTAAGTTTATTTCCCCCTTTTTGAGTTGGGCCATGCATTGTTGTACTATTTTGGCTCAGTAGCATTAGGATTGATTTTTTGTCCCTTCTCTTTCAAGATGCCCTGTTCCAAAACTATTAAAGTGCAATATCTAACTTTCCAGAATCTTCTGGTTTCATCTCCATAAGAGTGGCTTACTTTTTTTCATCACCAAAGAACTGTCCGGGGGCGTGGAAGCTAGCTATCCATGTGCCTGAACCATGAGTTGGTTGTGAGATCTTATGGGTTTCAGCTCTAGCATACCACAACTTGTTTGGGTTAAAGGCAAAATTACCTAGACTAAATTTCATTTTATCATTCAGTTATATGAGTGAGAATACGAAACTGCAGACAAACAACGACAATAAGGAGACTATAAACTGAATATAGTATACTCACCTTCTTTATGTCTTCTCATCTTTAGTTATTTGTTCACTAATTCTTCATCATCTTTGCCTTGTCTTTCATTATCTTTGCCTTGCATTTCATTATTTTTGCCTTGTCTAGTTGTCTTTCATCAGTGCTCGGTCTCTCATTCTTCATTTTGTTTCATCAGTCACGTTTTTATGTCTTCTCATTTTTGGTTATTTTCTCAGTATTTTTTCCGTTTGTATGTATTTCATCAGTTATTTTGCCCCTCAGTCTCCAGTCTATATTTCTTCTTGGGTATGTATTTGTCCCTATGCCGTTCTCAGTATTGGACACTTATCTGTATCTTTTATTTGTTGGATCTGTGTGAGAAGGAAGATTTGATGATGGATGTAGACACACTTTTGCCATCGATTAGAGGGCGTTCGCTCGTTCAGCTCTAAATGAACACACTCTTTGCTCATGTCTTTCTATGTTCAGTCCAAGTGTTGTGTTTATTTAGCAAATAGAGACTGTAACACTCCTATGCTTTTCTCTGTCTGCAATCCTATATTTTTCAGTCTGAATATAAACACTCTGTTTTTCTCCATCTGCAAATAGGGAAATAAACACTCTGTTTTTCTCTATCTGCAAATAGAGAAATAAACACTCTGCTCTTCTCTGTGTGCAATCCTATATTTTTCAATGTTTCTTCAGTCATCTTACTATTCAGCCACCGTTCTGTCTTGTTTATTTAGTCCTGTTTACTCTCTATCTCTAGTTCTTCAGTATTCAGTGTTTTCTTTTTGAAATATCAGTTTTTTTCAGTGTTTCTTTATTCTCATTTATGTTTTGTTTTTCTGCCTGCAGGTTTGATGATGGATATTAGGACACTCACCTTTACATGTAGGGTTGGATTAGATGGGTGTATTTTTTTTTTCTCTAGTTGTAAAATGAAACAAGGTACAAACACAATGGACACACATGTCCTTTTTCAATTCATTTTTAGTGTCAACAGTTAAGCACAACGCCATTTTTTAGCATCTTTCTTTTATTTTTGCACCGACACAGCTCAGAATTCAAATTCAACCATCGTTTGTTTGTCTTACCGTTGCTATCACGTAGGTTGGCAGGATCCAGAAGCGCGAAGAAGACAGATCCGTCTATGCATCTCTGGTGAAGGAAATCAAGTATTTGTTAAGTCTTCGAGAAACTTGTATTACTCATGTTATTCGTAGTCAAAATAAGGCTAGTGATTGTCTGGCTAGTTTTGGTAGAACTGAAGGTAGAACCATGACGTGGATCGGTTCAGGTCCTCCCATGGTTATGGACTTGGGTGTTTGAGGATTGTAAGAACATTGTGATAGTAATACCGTTTTTTCACCCACAAAAAGAAAAGAACAATGGCTGATAATGTGGCCAAAGTTTTATATTGAAATCCTTTTTGTACCTATAAGCATTTATGTGGAATTCAGTTTTTTTTGTACTTGCTGCAACCGTTCCAACATATCATTGATCTCACATTGTTAAGACAAGACAACAAAAGAAGGAAGTGTCTAACCAACAAGAAAACAAAAGAAGAGTGTCTAACCGACAAGACAACAAAAGAAGAGTGTGTCTAACCAAGAATGCCTAACTGCAATAAGATGCTCTCCTCAGTGGACACGGTTTGTTACCGCAACAGAGAATGGTTTGCACAAATGTGACGCAGTTTCCGGAGCACGGAGGCACAGTTGGCATGTGGGGTCATGCTCCCGCCCCCGAACCGCGAGCATATCAACAGTGAGGATGCGCCCATGAAGCACAAGCCAGATGAACATTTTGCATTTAGGCTCTGTGTGCGCGTTCCAAAGCATGGAAGCGTCGAACATTATATGTCAAGGCTGCCGAGTAAACACCATTGGCCGTCAATTCTAGGTGGTGGGATCATCATGACCAGGACGTAGGTTGGTGGTGGCGAGCACTCCCTAAAGATAAACAAATTACCGGAGTTGCTCAATGGTGCTAATTTTTGCCACCGCGCGCAGCCAAGCCTCGCCCTGAAGCTTGAAATAAACCGTCCTTCACTTCTTGGTGGCGATCCGGACGAGGTATTACATGGCTCCCTACCCATCTAGCTTCATGCCACCTTCCTTCCGTTTCACAGTTGAAATAGAGGCCCAAAAAAGTTCCATATCTGCCTCATTTGATCCCACCCAAGGCCTATCGTGTGGTCGTTTCAAAACCTTGGCCAGCGAAGCCGAATATCCCTTCCAACTCTCTCCAAGTCTGCAATGCCAAGCCCGCGAAGATCATCCCATGCTGAGTTCAACAAGAGGCTTGCACCCAGATTGGATTATTCTCCTCACGACTATTTCATCATCAATGCTCCAAGGACATGCTTGCTGCCCGACCATCTCCCAATCCCAAAGTCCATTGTATCGAACATGACCATCATCCTGGAGTAGGATAACACGTTGCAACGATGTGCACACGTTCACAACATACTTCAAAAACCATATGTGGCGCTGCAAGAATCCAGTAATGGCCAGCTCCTTGAGGTGGTGATGGCGCTGAAGCGCCTCGGGTGAGCTCAGTCTCATGCTCCCGTAATTTGGCTCCTCCTCCGAGCAAGGCACATGGATGTGCAGGACCTCGAGTGATGGTGCGGCCAACAGGAGGCGGCGTGGCCATGTGATGTCCCAGTTCGCAGGCAGATCGGCGACAAGGAGCTTTTTGAGATTGAGCAATGGCTTGGCCGGTGGAGCGGGCAACATCCATCTTCTCAGCCCGGTGAAGCGGAGGACGAGATTCGTCATGGTAGGGGGCATACCGGTGATGTAATGGCCGAAGTAATCCATGCACCGCTTCCGTACAATCAAGCTTTCTGCCGCAAATGTGAGGTTAGTGTGCATGAGGCTAGGGACGGAGCCGAATACGAGTTTTGAAGTGAACTGGGACATCCATGTGCTCATATACAATACCAAATTAAATCTGGGAACAAAATTCCGATTCCTATACAATACCAAATTAAATCTAGTTTATGCACATGAGCTGTATTTCTTGGTCTTGTTATTTTATTTTATTTTTCCAATACTCCGAGAATTAGATTGTTTATTTTCTTCGGTGAGAAAAAATGTAGTAGTGGTCTTGAATCTGTTTTGCACAAGATTACAGATGTTGGTGTAGATACTATTTGCTGCATAAACATGATATTTGGAGTCTTACTTTAGTGGAGTGCTCATATGATTGTGCTTGGAAAACGATTTTATGATAGGTTTTGTTAGGACTTGGGAGACTTGTCTGAAACTGTATTAGTCTTGTACATAAGCAAAAGTAATTGCTTGGGAGGTGCCATGTCGATATAAGAGTCTTTCTGCACATGACAAAAGATGTTCTGCAGCAAGTAAAACGTACTGATTCCACATTTCTGTCGTTCATTCAGATAAGTATCATCTGCTGCTAGCAGAAATTACAGAACCTACAAAGCCAAATTGTTATTGCCTCAGGTTTTATCTTGATCAAATTGTTATTGATTATTAATTTGTCAATGCAGAGTACAGCGGAGTCCTGACAGTTCACCTCTTCAAAAGTTTTCGCCCCTCAGAAACGATGACAGCAGAACTGAACGCCTGCTTTTGGCATGTAGATAGATAGGTTCAGGTTCGGAAAACTCAGCAGCTGTGGTATTCAGAAAACTCAGCAGCCAAACTTGCTTCAATCTTATTTTGTCTTGCGGTTCTATGATTCAGAACTGCTTGGATCATTGCGTGCAATGGTTGAACAGTATTTTGGTGATGCTGGTTGTAGTAGTTGTTGCAGACTTGCAGTTTCGCTCTTCTGACATTGATCTCTGTTATGTCATTGGTACTCTTTCCTGGATGAAGCATTACACTGTAGATGTTCTTGCAGCGAGTTGATGATGCTGCATTCCTTTTTGATGGATGCTTTTTTTTTGCATAAATGGAGAATATAGTGGTTCTTTGATGGATGCATTTTTGCATAAATGGAGAATGTAGTGGTTCTTGCAGTAAACTGGTGATCATGTATTTCTTTTAGATGGTGCATTTCATGTAGTCAAAAAAGGTAGTTCGTTCTTGAATGAACTGATCATCCTGTTTTCCACTGCGCCGTTTTGATCTTGTTTCTCTGTGTGGGGGTTCTTGCAATGAGTCGATGATCCTGCAATTTTTTTAGACGATACATTTTGCGTAATTGGAAATGCAGTGGGGTTTTCCCTTGAATTGCTGGTATATTTGTAGCAGTGCTGTATGAACAAAATTCAGATTTTATCCAACATCACTGTTTTCAGGTTTTGTACATAAGCTGCCTTCTTTTTCTTTCATTTTTGCTAATTTTCAGTCGGCTGTTTCTTATTTTGCTCTCAGTTGAATTTCCGGCAGCACGATCTGTCTTTGTGATTCACGCTGGCTCTGGTGTCCAATGTTCTTTTTCCGGTTCCTCTTAATGAATGAAACGTAGCGCTGGCTACTTTTCGTCATATTGGTCAACCCATTTTGATTCTGCGCCTGTTTTTCCTGGGTTTTTTTCCTTGGTTGGTTCATTCGCATCTTAGCACTAGGGATAGAAGAGCAGTGGAGAGAGGGCTAGATGGACGGCGGGAGCTGACCTTCTTCCCAGACGATCTGTTCTGCGTCGTGGTGCGGGGGCGAGGTGTCGGGTGGCGCCTAGCGACAGCGCTCCGGTATTGCTTTCCCGTTCCTCGAGTGGGCGCCGGCCTACAGGCTGGGCACCTTCAAGTCGGCCCTCACCATCTGTATTTCTTCCCGTTACTGGGTGTTTGTCTCCGGTCTCCATGACCGATCTCTTTACTTTTAAGAGCGGTGGAGAGAGATGCGACATGGCGAGCAGGAGCCGGGTGAGACGGTCAGGAGCTGCCGGCATCACCGTAGGAGGTTGGTTTCTGCACCCACATTTCCTCTATATTTATGGCATCAAGGATGATTTGCTGTTGTTTTGATTCTGTGCTTGCGGAGTTGCAATGCCGTTGATTGGGGAGTTCAGATCTGTAGTTTCATCCGTGTTTTCTCAGTTTCAGTTGCTCACGTAGGTTGGTTTCGCAATGCCTCCTAAGGAACTTGTTGATGTAACTAAGATAGTTAGACATCCTCTTGGATGCTTAATTAGTGTTATACACGTGTCATTTATTTAGTAAATTTATTTCCCCCTTTTTGAGTTGGGCCATGCATTGTTGTACTATTTTGGCTCAGTAGCATTAGGATTGATTTTTTGTCCCTTCTCTTTCAAGATGCCCTGTTCCAAAACTATTAAAGTGCAATATCTAACTTTCCAGAATCTTCTGGTTTCATCTCCATAAGAGTGGCTTACTTTTTTTCATCACCAAAGAACTGTCCAGGGGCGTGGAAGCTAGCTATCCATGTGCCTGAACCATGAGTTGGTTGTGAGATCTTATGGGTTTCAGCTCTAGCATACCACAACTTGTTTGGGTTAAAGGCAAAATTACCTAGACTAAATTTCATTTTATCATTCAGTTATATGAGTGAGAATACGAAACTGCAGACAAACAACGACAATAAGGAGACTATAAACTGAATATAGTATACTCACCTTCTTTATGTCTTCTCATTTTTTAGTTATTTGTTCACTAATTCTTCATCATCTTTGCCTTGTCTTTCATTATCTTTGCCTTGCATTTCATTATTTTTGCCTTGTCTAGTTGTCTTTCATCAGTGCTCGGTCTCTCATTCTTCATTTTGTTTCATCAGTCACGTTTTTATGTCTTCTCATTTTAGGTTATTTTCTCAGTATTTTTTCCGTTTGTATGTCTTTCATCAGTTATTTTGCCCCTCAGTCTCCAGTCTATATTTCTTCTTGGGTATGTATTTGTCCCTATGCCGTTCTCAGTATTGGACACTTATCTGTATCTTTTATTGGTTGGATTTGTGTGAGAAGGAAGATTTGATGATGGATGTAGACACACTTTTGCCATCGATTAGAGGGCGTTCGCTCGTTCAGCTCTAAATGAACACACTCTTTGCTCATGTCTTTCTATGTTCAGTCCAAGTGTTGTGTTTATTTAGCAAATAGAGACTGTAACACTCCTATGCTTTTCTCTGTCTGCAATCCTATATTTTTCAGTCTGAATATAAACACTCTGTTTTTCTCCATCTGCAAATAGGGAAATAAACACTCTGTTTTTCTCTATCTGCAAATAGAGAAATAAACACTCTGCTCTTCTCTGTGTGCAATCCTATATTTTTCAATGTTTCTTCAGTCATCTTACTATTCAGCCACCGTTCTGTCTTGTTTATTTAGTCCTGTTTACTCTCTATCTCCAGTTCTTCAGTATTCAGTGTTTTCTTTTTGAAATATCAGTTTTTTTCAGTGTTTCTTTATTCTCATTTATGTTTTGTTTTTCTGCCTGCAGGTTTGATGATGGATATTAGGACACTCACCTTTACATGTAGGGTTGGATTAGATGGGTGTATTTTTTTCTCTGGTTGTAAAATGAAACAAGGTACAAACACAATGGACACACATGTCCTTTTTTCAATTCATTTTTAGTGTCAACCGTTAAGCACAACGCCATTTTTTAGCATCTTTCTTTTATTTTTGCCCCGACACAGCTCATAATTCAAATTCAACCATCGTTTGTTTGTCTTACCATTGCTATCACGTAGGTTGGCATGATCCAGAAGCGCGAAGAAGACATATCCGTCTATGCATCTCTGGTGAAGGAAATCAAGTATTACTTAAGTCTTCGAGAAACTTGTATTACTCATGTTATTCGTAGTCAAAATAAGGCTAGTGATTGTCTGGCTAGTTTTGGTAGAACTGAAGGTAGAACCATGACGTGGATCGGTTCAGGTCCTCCCATGGTTATGGACTTGGGTGTTTGAGGATTGTAAGAACATTGTGATAGTAATACCGTTTTTTCACCCGCAAAAAGAAAAGAACAATGGCTGATAATGTGGCCAAAGTTTTATATTGAAATCCTTTTTGTACCTATAAGCATTTATGTGGAATTCAGTTTTTTTTGTACCTGCTGCAACCGTTCCAGCATATCATTGATCTCACGTTGTTAAGACAAGACAACAAAAGAAGGAAGTGTCTAACCAACAAGAAAATAAAAGAAGAGTGTCTAACCAACAAGACAACAAAAGAAGAGTGTGTCTAACCAAGAATGCCTAACTGCAATAAGATGCTCTCCTCAGTGGACACGGTTTGTTACCGCAACAGAGAATGGTTTGCACAAATGTGACGCAGTTTCCGGAGCACGGAGGCACAGTTGGCATGTGGGGTCATGCTCCCGCCCCCGAACCGCGAGCATATCAACAGTGAGGATGCGCCCATGAAGCACAAGCCAGATGAACATTTTGCATTTAGGCTCTGTGTGCGCGTTCCAAAGCATGGAAGCGTCGAACATTATATGTCAAGGCTGCCGAGTAAACACCATTGGCCGTCAATTCTAGGTGGTGGGATCATCATGACCAGGACGTAGGTTGGTGGTGGCGAGCACTCCCTAAAGATAAAAAAATTACCGGAGTTGCTCAATGGTGCTAATTTTTGCCACCGCGCGCAGCCAAGCCTCGCCCTGAAGCTTGAAATAAACCGCCCTTCACTTCTTGGTGGCGATCCGGACGAGGTATTGCATGGCTCCCTACCCATCTAGCTTCATGCCACCTTCCTTCCGTTTCACAGTTGAAATAGAGGCCCAAAAAAGTTCCATATCTGCCTCATTTGATCCCACCCAAGGCCTATCGTGTGGTCGTTTCAAAACCTTGGCCAGCGAAGCCAAATATCCCTTCCAACTCTCTCCAAGTCTGCAATGCCAAGCCCGCGAAGATCATCCCATGCTGAGTTCAACAAGAGGCTTGCACCCAGATTGGATTATTCTCCTCACGGCCATTTCATCATCATTGCTCCAAGGACATGCTTGCTGCCCGACCATCTCCCAATCCCAAAGTCCATTGTATCGAACATGACCATCATCCTGGAGTAGGATAACACGTTGCAACGATGTGCACACGTTCACAACATACTTCAAAAACCATATGTTGCGCTGCAAGAATCCAGTAATGGCCAGCTCCTTGAGGTGGTGATGGCGCTGAAGCGCCTCGAGTGAGCTCAGTCTCATGCTCCCGTAATTTGGCTCCTCCTCCGAGCAAGGCACATGGATGTGCAGGACCTCGAGTGATGGTGCGGCCAACAGGAGGCGGCGTGGCCATGTGATGTCCCAGTTCGCAGGCAGATCGGCGACAAGGAGCTTTTTGAGATTGAGCAATGGCTTGGCCGGTGGAGCGGGCAACATCCATCTTCTCAGCCCGGTGAAGCGGAGGACGAGATTCGTCATGGTAGGGGGCATACCGGTGATGTAATGGCCGAAGTAATCCATGCACCACTTCCGTACAATCAAGCTTTCTGCCGCAAATGTGAGGTTAGTGTGCATGAGGCTAGGGACGGAGCCGAATACGAGTTTTGTAGTGTTGGTTAGGCAGCACGCCAGACGGACAAGCATTGGAAGGTGGCGCAGCTCGATCTCCATGAACTTGCACTGGTCGAGGCTGAGCTCCCTGATCTCTGAACACGGAGCGTCCACCACCACACAGTCATGTGCACAGCAGCAGGATATCAGGCGAAGCACCTGAAGCCGTGTGCACTCACTGAACACCCTCTGGTACACGCCGAGGGGCGTGGAAGCAGCCATGTCTCGCAGGACCAGCGTGGTGAGAGCGCCGTAGCTATGCAGCGGCGGGAGCATGCAGTAGTTACCCAGCGTCAAGCTGCGAAGGCCGTCCTTGAGGCAGTCGTGCTTGTGGGGAAAGCGGTAGGGCGGTGCCTGAAGGACATCGCATGACGCTTGCCTGGCAACGACCTCCAGATCCTCCACTCCCCATGCGCCTACTGCAGCGGCGATCAGGCGGTCGACTACGCAGCCGCCGTCGTGTGTCTGGAAGACCTCCAGACGCAGGGTCTTGGCGCGCTGACGTGCATCGCCGTCAGCAGGGCCACCGTCCGCTTCCAAGAATCCAGTGATGCCGTCAACGAATGCCGTGATCGTGTCGATTTCGCAGCGCGCCATGAGACAGTCCAGCATCTCGGCCAGAAACGTGTCACGCGGCATGTTGCGCCGGCGGAGGGCGACGGTCCGGTCGTACTCGGGCGGGAGTACGTCGCTCACCCTAAAGTCGAGCTCCGCCAGATCGCGGGGGATGTGCGCCCAACGCCTGGCCAGGACGGCGGTGGAGAGTGCGGTGCGGGTGTCCAGCCTGCCTACTATGAGGCGGATGAGGTCGTCGGGTAGTGCACTGAGGCGGTCCTCGCCGCCGGCCGTGCGTGGTCGCATGCGACGAAACATTGGCATGGCAGCAGCGGACTTGGAAGTCCGGTCAAGCGGGAGGCGTTGGGGCGTATTGGTAGGCTCAGCGTTGCAGTTTGGCGATCGGATCTGCCTCCCGATCGATTCCCCGGTGGAATCGGGATTTTATTATTTTGATGACATGGGAATCGGGATTTGATACATCTCTTTTTGTCTCCGGAGATCCTAAACATCTCTTTCTTTAATACGGAGTAGTTTAAATTGTTTACCACATGTGTCACATGGTAGCTCCTACTCATCTATGGTCGATGTTCGATTAGCTTACCTGCAAAAAGAAAGTTTGATTAGCGTTGTAATTGGGTCGTTTTCTAGTAAGTATTGGACACGGATCCTAATCCCTTTTCTTTTTCTTAGTTGGACCTGATCTCTTATTAAAGAGAGGATTTATCATATAGTAGTAGCTAAATATCCTTGTGTTGCTACCAATGAAACAATATCTGAAGAGTGGTGACGTGTGGCCGACTGTCCTCGATTGTGGTGGCGTCGACTATATTGTGACGATGTTGGTGTCTACCAGCCCCTGCCGAAGAAGGGTGGCGAGATGAGAGGCGGGGTTGGGTTTTAGATCCGATACTCGACAGACGTCGTCTAATCCAGCCACCTAGGTCTTCATGGGTTCTGTCGCACACCAATAGTGGATGGAGACGCTAGTGTGTCATGTCGCCTACTCATCGATGAATAATAAGTGTGGTTGCACATCCTAGCATTGTTGTCCTTGTAGAGAGCCACCTTTGTGTTTGTGGTTGATACAACAAAGTGTTGTTAGAGCCAGCCATGGAGTAGAGGGAGATGGGGTGGCGACGTAGAAACCCTTGTTGTCGCTCTATCTATCATTTAGATAGAAAGCTTGATTCAGTTACACGATACTAATCGGTTGACATACCTGTGTGCATGAATTTTTTTAGTAGAATTTACTCCCTCCATATGTGATTATAGGGCCGCGAGCCATGAAGCAGTGTCCTTTTTATTATTAGACCGCTCGAAAAATCTCTATCTAAACGGATGAAACTAACTGCACGCCTAATTAATTGTCTTGCATATTAATTAATATGGTCATGCTAAGGCATAATTGGATAAGTGGAAACCAGGATGAATTTTAGGCATTAATGGTTGTATTCTGACTCGGCGCACCGTTTTCAAATTGCATAGACCTAATTAAATACACACAAAACTAATTGTCTGGCTAAGTAATTGCATGCAATTGTGGGCGATGCAGAGATTGAACGAGAGAAAACCAGGACGCAATTTTGGCATTAATGATTGTGTGATGACTTGAACACTCAGTTTCATATTAAACTAACATAAGGCTAGTCATAGTGTGGAGTAACTTATACTAGTGTCATACATATGACACTAGTGTAAATTACTATCTTCATTGTGCAAAATAACATAACATTAGTGTCATAGATGGCTTCATTTATTGGCTCAGATTCATTTTGCCTCGGAAAACGCTATGTTATAGTAACATACTCCCTCCGTCCGGGTTTATTAGGCCCGTAAGCCAACTAGCCGCGTATGCTTTTCTAAGCCCCCCTCGATCCCACTTCACCGGATATGCGTTCGATTGGTTAAACTTTCTCGTAATTAGTTGCATGCGAAGAAGCGCAGAAACCGGCTGCATGCAATAACTGCTGCTAGCGCTAAACGTGGCACGTGATTGGCTACTCCTCTGATGGGGCCTTAGAAAAGCATACACGGCTAGTTGGCTTACGGGCCTAATAAACCCGGACAGAGGGAGTACATAGGAAGGGGAAACGTGCAACCGGCTACACGCCATAACTACTTTAAAATCTGATTGGTTGTTGTCCCGCTCAGAAATCAAACGTCATTAGTTTTAATGCTTTGCCTTGGTCTCTGAGTTTTGGCTTACGGGCCCAATAAACCCGGACGGAGGGAGTATTATGTTACCACAAGCACCTCTTTCCTCATTAAATATTTGCCACATAAGCAAATTTGTATTGGGATGTATTAAGTTACTATCTAAGTTACCCCCACTATGACTAGCCTAATTAACTACATGAGTAATTAACTACTCCATCCGTACCGTTGTACCAGTCGTGCACACATGGATCAAGGTGGAGGGAAAAACGAGAGAACTTGATGTTTATTTTTAATTAATACCATTGTATGCAATGAGCTGACCACTACATGTCATGCTATGTAGTTTCAAGTCATTATAAGCATACATGCCCCACGTCCTTTGTTTGTGATAAGAAACAAGGAATAAGGTGGAAGTTAATGCACCGCGCTCAAACATTTTGGAATTATTTGGTTTTCGTAATGTGCCTAATGCACCAGTATGGATGGAGTATCTCAGTATTTGATTGCATGCAGTCATGGACTAGGAAAGGATTGGACGAGATGAGTATCTGACTATTTGTTTGTGAAATATTTTTAGGCATTGATGTTTGCATGTGGATTGGATGAGATAAATTCACAGTTTGTTTTCCTTAAACTCTCAACTTGCTACATTTCACATGCCACAAGTTGGAACTTGTATAAGGTTGGCCATAATGAGAGTAATTTAGCTAGTAACATAACACACCTCAAAACAAGTTTGCTTATGCGGCAAATAGTTAATAAAAATAGAGAGGTGTTTTTTTCTTTGCGAATGAAAGAGCAAGATGTTTATCTCTACTCGTATAGGGGGACTTGGTAGCTTTCGTTCCACGGTTTTATTCTGTCTGGTTTATTTTTGTCTCACCTTCCATCACCATCTCCTCGCCTTGGTTTTTTCACCCTCCCAATAAAAATTTCCTGGCCTTTTCAAACTTTTCTGAACAAGCACGTTACAAACGGGCATGAACCGATAGTTTTAATCATCTGTTAGAAAGGGTCATTGCCAGGCTGAATAATTGGAGAGAAAAAATCTGTCAATGGGAGGAAAGGAAATCTTATTGAAAGTAGTCATACAAGCAATCTGTGTTTTTGCCATGTATGTGTTTAATATTCCAAAGAAACTTTGCAAGGAAATGACTAATGCAATGGCTGAGTTTTGGTGGGGATATTCTGAGAATACAAAACGTATGCACTGGATGGCATGGTGGAGGATGTGCATCCCTAATAGAGATGGATGTATGGACTTTTGTGATTTACATTCTTTCAACTTAGCAATGCTTGTTAGAGATATGATAGGCAAATCAACACGAGGAAGAACGAAAACAAGCAGGAGACACGAGATCTAACGTGGAAAACCCCTCCAACACGAAGGGGGAGAAACCATGGGGGCCAGCCAGCCAAACTTCACTATATGGGGGAGGTTACAAACTCTGGGGATTTATAACCGATTCAACTTATCCCATGCGGCGGTTTACAAGAGATATATATAACACAGGTGACCTCGGTCAAATATTGATCCGTACCAGCGACGGGCCTCGCTCCGCTCGCTCGTTAGAAGTTAGTTTTTCTCTTTATACTTGAATTTGGAGCATAACATAACAATGCTTGCAAAACAGTCCTGGAGATTTGTTTCTACTCTTGATTCCCTTTATGCACAAGTTTTGAAAGCGAAGTATTTCCCAAATTGCTTGTAGCTAAAAACGGGTTCAAAAAATGGGTCTAGTTTCACTTGGCAAAAGTATTGTGGCCGGTCTAAATATGTTCAAGAGAGGGCACATATGGCGTGTTGGAATAGGGGAATTGATTAATATTTGGGAAAATCATTGGGTGTCGCGCAGCCCCTCTCGTATGATACAAACCAAGGGGGAATACATTGTTGCAATCTGTGAATGAGCTAGTGGTGGTGGTAAACGAAATCGCCGGCCGCCGACAGCTGGAGCGCCTCCTTACGGCCAGGCCAACAGACATCTTCCTCGCGCTACGACTCCTCGATAGTGCGCTCCAAGGTCTCTTGCAATGTCGCATGGTACGCGGCATCAACCTCCGTGTTCTCCTGCCTCACCACCCATGTCGAAGGTGGAGGGCAGGTGTCGATCTGGACGATGCCGCGGTGGCGCACGTCATGCTCGGTGGCGAACCACACATCCTAGTTCGGGGAGTCTGGCGCATACGCCGGGTCGTGGCGCTACTCTGTCGTGAGGAGAGCACACCGCTTGCGGATCTCCTCCACACGCGCCTGCTCGAACTGTGTCATGGCCGGCAGCGGAATGCGGTGGGGGTCGAGGTGCCAGGCAGCTATGCGGGAGGTTGGTATCCGACCACGGCAGCGGGACGCGGTACTCCAGTGGCACTACACACGGTGCATGGGGGTGTACAGTCAGTCGCGTGGTCGGCTAGCCCTCCCCATGGCAACAAAGTGAAGCTAGCCGGCCCACGTGATGAGCCCGCCTTGTCGTCGTGCTTGGCCTTGCCCTTTCCCTTGTTGAAGAACCCCATGGCAACTAGGGTTTGTGTCAGACGGTGAGAGAGCATGCGCGGCAAGATGTGCACCGGAGTTGGGAAGAGAAGTGGATGAAACCGCCCCCGCACGCTTGCTATTTAAAAAGATGTGTAAACTCTGGATGCTGTCATGCGGAGCCGAGGTAGGTGACGGCATCGACTATAACCGTGGGGAGGACGCACATCTGTATGGACACAATTCAAACGCAAATTTGGAAAAATCTGTCCACATAGACAACAAGCGGACGAGATTTGGCTTTGCAGCCGCGTATTTGGATCCGAATGAACACGCGCAGAGCAAATGCACTACGGAGTTGCCCTTGTAAACCACTCTCTCCACCTGTAAACTCTACTAAATGTTACGGCGCAAGCCCAGCCGAGCGGCGACTCGGCGGGCGAGCAAGCGACAAATGGCCCGTACATGGGCATGCTACCTGGGCTGATTAACACAGAGGGCAAGAAAGCCCGGCCCAGAGCAGCTGGTCTGAGAGATACCGCCAAGAGCAGCACTCTATCGCCTCTCCCTTTTCTTTACGATGCAAAAGGATTTTGTATAAGCGAGCGCTACAAATCAACTGGATGATTTGAGCCAGTTTTAAACCGCCACTGGAACCGTCCGATCACAGATTACAGGTGTCTGATTCGTTCTCCTCGAGCAGCACATCCCTCGCCTCATACTCCCGCACGCAAGACCACGTAGCTCCGGTGATGCCCATGGCAACATCAACTCACAGCTCCGACGACGCCTTGCACATCGGCTTCCAACAACCAATGGTTGCGTTGTCGTGGCATCGCGTGCTGCAACACAGCTCCGCCGTCGGCCATGGCAGCAACTCATTGCCTCTTCCTGTTGCAACGCAGCTCCACCGTCCGCCATGGCAGCAGTGTCGTCGCAGCATCACGTGCTCCAACGCAGCTCCATCATCAGACATGGCAGCAGCTCCTCGCCACTCCTGCTGCAACGCAACTCCGTCATCGGCGTGGCAACAACGCCGTCATATCGTCGCATGCTGCAACCCAGCTCCGCCGCTGGCCATGGCAGCAGCCCGTCGCCTCCTGCTGCAATGCAGTGCCACCGTCGGCGTGACAGTAGTGTCATTGTAGCATCATGCTGCAACACAGCTCCACCGCCGGCCTTGGCAGCAGCTTGTCGACACTCCTGCCGTAGCTTGGCCGCCATGGCGAGATCCACGAGGAGGCATCCCTCTGGATTTGCAACACTGGTGCCCGGGATGAGAAGCAGCGTCGGCGGCCAGGATGGGAAGTAGCCCCGGTGGCTGTAAGTCTTGCTGCAACATGCAACGGTGGAGCAACAAGCAGCGGAGTGGGTCGCGAGGCCATGCACAATGCGCGGAGCAAGAAAGAAGAAGATGGGATGGAGAAAATGGGTGATGGAGCGACACTCCCCGTTGGATAAGGCTGGTCTTAATGGGGTGAGTCATATACTAGTATCATACATATGATACTAGTGTATAATATTATTTCTGTAATGCATAGTATCATAAATTAATATCTTAGGTTTGCTTATTAATTGTCATGCATGACACAAAGTAGTACAACATGTAATATGATACGGTATCATAATAAGATACCGCATCATCTCTTTTCTTATTTAATTGTGTTTCATATCTTCAAAAAAATTAGTTGGCATACATATACCGCTTATGATACTCTCATTACGACCAGCCTAAGAAAGTCGTGGTGGACATTGGTGCCAAGGCACGTGGCAAGCGGTGAGGGCAGTTTACCTCCAGCCAGCCACTTTGCGTTCTTAACTTATACAATTAAAAACTCTTTCGCTCATGACAAGAAAAAAATCATCAACCAGGAAAACCGACCCCTTGACCCCCATCGTACGTGCAGGAAATGTATAGGTCCTCTGTTTCACGATGTTTGGAGAGTTGGAGTCCAACAAGAGCAAAACAATCGCCCGGTGCAATCAATCAAATCATTTCCACTTTATACAAGAGAGAAAGCTGCAGCAATGGAGCTACATGCTCTTACAGGGAAAACCTGGAACAGATCAGAGCCTCGTATGGACACAGAGAAGGTTTATTAGCGGACGCAGGAGGGCAGGGTGAAGCCGTGGCACATGTAGGCCAGCACAATGTATATGATCGCCAGTAGGATGAGGATCACCGCGGCTCTGCAACACAAACGAACAAGCTAACAAGAGTAAAATTTTACTGCTGAAGGTAAAATTGTTGCTCATTGGTAAGAGAAGCATCTAAGAAGAAATTCTTTGAGCACGCGCGTTCTCCCTGCCACAGATTCGGCGCCTCTAGTAACTAGATGCAAAAAAAAGTGACTAGACTGTTTAAGTAAAAACAGCGACATTGGATTGTTAATGAAAAACGTTTTCTCAATACAATGATCTACTTTTTTTTACTGACATTCAAAGGCTCTAGTCAATGTTGCGCGCCGAGACTTTAAAATACCATGTGCTATTAACGGAGGGATTAGCTATCTGCAGGAATTTTAATCGTTGGGGGTCGCCTCTTTAATTAATCTCAAGAGGCACAAGTTTGGAGTCGCGCGACAATTATGCCCATTTAATTGTTATTACTCCCTCCGTTCCTAAATATAACCCTTTTTAGAGAATCCATTACAAACTACATATGGATCAAAATGATTGAATTTACACTCTAAAATATATCTATATACATCCGTATATAGTTCGTATTGGAATCTGTAAAAAGTCTTATATTTAGAAATGAAGGGAGTAGTATGCATTTAATTAGTTTTAGTGTGTATATATAAACTCATTGAAAATTAATAATGGAAGCGAGAACTTGAAAACTCAAGTTTATAATTGAAGCGTACGACCAAAAACTAGTAGTACAAAGGATATTTGCTTACGTGAGCTTCACATTTCTCCACCACACAGTGTTCCTGAAACGGCGAGCTTGCCGCTTGAACCGCATCGTGTTTCCTTGCATAGTTGTGGTCTTGTCGACTAACATCTCCAGACGATCGCCTCTCTCGAGCACCTTGTCGATGTTATCAATCATAATACTCCTCACCTGCAAGGGAACAACAACTCAACAAACAGCCGCTGAATTACGAGAGAAATATTTGGGGCTACTGAAGTCCAGAGTAAGAGTAAGGAATGTAACAGGGTTCACATTAATTCCATAAATTTCACATCCTTATCAACTAACCGTAAGTGAGCATGGGCTCTCTTGTTACATAAGATGAGGATCACACAATTAAATTGCGCTAAAGATTGTATTTGCTGAAAGGGAAGGATATATAAGAGAAACAACATAAGGCGATACCTGATCCATTTCACCCTTCATGCGGGTTATGCAATCGGCGTTGGGGTCGTTTGAGTAGTAGTCCATTTGCTTGCTCAAAACCCTCGAGAACTCGTCGTTCATCGTGTAAGCAAGAGCCGTGAGAGCTGCACGACCATACGTCTTGACAAACTTTCCATGGATGTCTTCAAGAAACGCGAAGGGAATCCGTCCTGCAACATAGAGGAAGGTAGAGTTATCAACAAAAAGTTCTTGCAAAGAACGATGGATTATTATTGCTATCAATGTTAACATCACGAAATGAGAATATAGTTATCATCCAGACCAAGTCGACTAGGAATTAATCTTTTTTGCACCATCCGTTGAAATTTCAATGCCAAATAGCAAGTGATACCACATCATCTTTTGGTCAAGTGATAAATGAAGTGTTTATTAGTCCCAATGCTGGACGTAGAATGCAATGTAAAATAGGTGGGAATTTGGCAATTAATAATTAGCATGATCAAACAAGTTGCAAAACCAATGGATCAATCTCCGCATTAGGCTCTCGTAATGGTAGTATCATAGCTTATCACGCATGCCAACTAGACCATTTTGATGAGTTGTCATAGAATTAAGTTAAGAAAGGGAGTATTGAGTATCATATCATGATACTTGTATCATAATAAATATTGCATTTTTTGTCCGTGTCCCCGTCGGACATGTTTTTGGTCCATGTCGCCCTTCGTAGCCGCATCAATGCCACGTCGTGGGTTTGCCCTGTTTTCCATGGCGGATGTGCAGTTTTGTCCCCGAAGGCCGTCGGGCACGTTTTCTTGCATGTGTTACTATGTGTCTTGCGTGACAGTAATAAATTCATGTGAAATACTATTAATCTATGATGATACTATGCATTACAGATGTAATAATATCATATACATGATACTAATCAGTACGGACAGCCTTAGCACTCCACCCACACATGTGTCCACCACATGGCTTGTCGATTTGTTGTTGTTGCAATCACATCCACAATACCCGCCCCAGATCCGGCCGCGAGACTTAATTATCGAAGAAGATGAGGTGCCTCGTCCACACGGGAATTATTCCGGCCAGCTCATCTACACTTCGCACGAATTCAATTCACCATAGGTAGGCGGCGATGCATTTTTTGAAAATTAATGGGCCGGAGGAAGAGGACGGTGATCGATGAATTCCATCAATCAATATATCCATGGCGATGATGGTTGTAATGTACTAGTAGTACGGTGACTTACGTCCTGACGCGGCGGTGGCGTCGTCGTCGGTCATGCAGAGCGCGGTGAGGCCGTCGGCGCGCATGACGTGGAAGACGTAGAGGCCCTGGGTGTAGGAGACGCGGCAGTCGGCGGCGGCGCCTCCGCCGGCGGCGTGGAGGCGCTCGAGGATCTGCCGCGCGACGGCGCCCGCGTTGGTGGTGGTGCCCCCCGCGCCGTGCTCCGCCAGCACCGCGGCGCCCCGCGCCACCACCGCGTACTGGATCTTCTTTCCCATGGCCGCCCGCGATCACCCAACGAGAACGAGGGACGGGACGATCGATCCCTCCTCCGTCCGCCCCCTTTCCGCCTCCCGAACGAGGAGGAGAAAACCGAGAAGAGGAGAGAGGAGAGGAGAGGCGCCGCGGCTGTTTGACACGGGCACGATCGCCTCCGCGATACGTCGTAGGAGTACTATACTCTAAGTAGAGTAGTAGTAATGGTGGTACGCCATGATGCACATGCATGCGCGCGCGGGCGGTTTACTTTTCGGGGCCCGGCGGGCACGGGCGTGTGGATCACGCTTTTAGTTTCGGGCCTGTTCCGTGCGTTCGAGCGATTGACTAGTTGGTTGTCTTTTTTTCTTTTTGAGATTTTGGACTAGTTGGTTGTCTGAACGAATCTCTCAGTTTCCGGGCTGAGTTCCCTCCGTGCACGATACAACTACGAGCCGAGGCGAACCAACCTGTGGTTGGATGGTTAGAGGGACTGTGGTATCCCCAGCCCACCAGGGTTCAAATCCTGGTGCTCGCATTTATTCCTGGATTTTATTTCAGGATTTCCGGCGATGCGCATTCAGTGGGAGGAGATGTTCCTGTCGACGACGAGGTGCCTAGGGTGACTTTGTAAATTTCAAGATGATATTTCGACGACGAGTTCCCTCCGTGCACGATACAACTACGAGCCGAGCCCGAGACGCGTATGCCATCGTAGTATTTCCTTTGCGGTTTTTGCTGACGAGGGCACATGTTCAAAAATATTGTCTAGTCCATGTATTTTTTTTGCGGGGGTAGTCTATGTTTTTTTCTCGAGAAAACTTTTTAAATTTATTCATCTTCAATCATGGCAGTGCAACGAAAACCAAAAATAATAAAAAGTACATACATATCCGTAGACCACCGAGCGACGACTAGAAGCACTGAAGCGAGCCGAAGGGCACAGCCGTTATCACCCCTCTCTCGCCGAAGCTGGGCAAAACTTGTTGTAGTAGACATTCGGGAAGTCATTGTGCTAAAGCCTCGTAGGACCAACGCATCAGAACAGCAGCCGCCGCCAATGAAGAGACAGATAGATCGGAAGCATCCAACCTAAAGATACACGAACATAGACGAACGCAAACTGGATCCGAGTAGATCCACTAAACAGGGCCGGGCAGGCAAAATCCTGGGGCTGTGCGAAACTCTAAAACAGGGCCCTATCTCACACACACAAAAAACTAATAAACAATTCTAATGTGTATGACATAATATTTTACATAACAATTGAATATATTAAGAATCATACGTATTTAACTCCAAGTTGCATAATGTTTATTTGAACATCATCATTCTTTTTGTGTTCTTTGAAATGAAACCTTCAATGATATCAATTATTGAGTCTTTGTTGTGTCATTATAGTACACACTAGATCATTGAGGGCGCGTGTTGCTGCGCCCGTCCATTTTTCCAATAGAATGACAGAAAGCTACTAAATATATAGAAAGATGAAAGAGTTAAATTCTTATTTTTAGTGAAATACTCTAACTTCTGAAACATTTTGTGCAAATGAAATACTGATCATTTTACATGACTATTATCTTCTATACTTGTCGGGAATGACATACAGAGCTCAAAAAGGAAAAGGCACACATCCATCAGCAATATAAACTACACGAAGTAGTCGGCGTGTGCATTATGCAACTCTGAACAAAATTAGTGAAGTGATTGCTCTGTTGGGATCATGACAAGACAATTAGACTCGTAGCAGAAATCTTTATAACAAGCTATATAATGTAAATTTAAATGTGGAAAATAGTACAAACCTGAACAGAGTCGTCGTTATGTGCAAAAGAAGTCGGCGGTTCATGTGGGTGGTGGAAAAGGATGTATTCAAGTTGAGTTTGGAGTAGAGGTGCTATGCCTATACTGAGGATGTTCAGCTGGTTCTGAAGTTAGATAAAGAGGGATTTGTGTGCGTCCTTGACCAAACTGCGGTGTTAGTGATGCAGAAGAGGACAATAGAAGCGTATAGATAAACAGGCCAAGACAATGCAAATACCATTTTGTAAGCAGCCTGAAAATTTAAGCCGAACTTGGTTGTGTACATTAGAAACTAAACTATGTAAAAACTATGCAAAGATGAGTATAAATTGTTCTTGACATGGCAGCAGCTATGGAATCAATCACAGTTTTAGTTGGCTCAGTGGATATATATCAATCAGCAACACTTAAATCTGTAGCATCCTCGTTCAATCTGATGAACAAGAAAGATAGTGATGAAAGTACTGAACTAAAGATGCATCATAAGGGTATCTTATGATATAATTTGTACACGTCAATAGGTTGCAGCAATGCCCTACTCTCATGACCCGGAATAAGAAAATTATAAATGACAGGATGATCCATTTGGAAAGAGTACCAAGAAATTGTAAACACTCTTTGTTCTGAAATACTATGCAAGGGAAAGATGATTCTAGGAATAAAAGGCACATACAGTGTAAAGAACCATTCATCTAATGATCTTAAGAACCAAGGGAATGTTCATTTGAAATCATAATGTAAGAAAAAAGATATAGAGCGAACCTAAGTATCTTTATTTCACATTATAATGCAAGAGAAAAAAGAATAATGAAATAATAATATGACGTACCACTATTTTATTGCCAAGTTGTAGAAAGATTTGCCTATATGTACACAGTTATGCTTCTTACTCACACCCTAAGCACACGGTATGAAGTTATTGGACATATCATTAGAGCATATAGCCTCTTAGAATAACATTCTTCAATCTGAAACTGCGCTTACATTACATGGTATCAAAACAAATATAAAAATGCTTCATCGGCAGAACCATTCCTGTTCCTATTATCAGTGCCCAACTGCTCACATTCTAGATTCCACCAGATAGCACAACATAACAAATTTAAACACTGAAAATTGAAAAAAGACACACATCAATAGTACTGAAGGCCAAAATTTCAATCATGTGTACTCAGCAATCCTTGTCTCCAATTAAATGGTTTGATTTGATCATGTCATGTTTGTTGCTCCATGAATCTCCCAAGCATTCTAATTTTAGCAGCAACCAAATCCTTGGTCCAAATCCACCAAACCAAATCACATGAAAAAAAAACCCAGGTGGAATCAGGGTGCACAATCCAGACTAAGATCCAATAGTAAGCAAAAAAAAAATGACAAAGTAAACAGAAATAATTGTGCCAGCAGTAGTACAGGAGAAACAAAGCAACATACATGATGCCTAGATGCAAACTGGGCATCAGCACATAGTTGATGTGCCTACTTCTTCGCTGATGCGGCATGCAGATGGACGACTGCGTCAATGCCGATGGTGCAAGGACAAAGGTGGAGTTGAGAAGCAGCAAGGGCAGTGGTTGTGTATATGTAGAAGGGGAGGCATGAGAAAATGGACGGTGGCGCCACTGATTTTTTTCCCTTCGAGTTACCCATGTGGCTCGGTTCTTCCTCCTCCCAGTTATCCTTGTAGCCGGGTGGGTAACATTTTCTCTCAGCATCCGGGACTGCACCTCCACACAGGCATAAGCCTCGTCATGGCCACTGGCTGCAACATCCATCTGCGGGGTAGTCTTGTGACTATCGTGACCGATGGGATGGATGTCGTGTGACACAGACTGAGCGAATTCGCTGTATATTTCTAGTTGTGTGTGGTACCTCCTTTTACATTGTAAATGATACTCTCACAGTCAGAACCCAATTATGCTCAAAACTTGAAGAACGGACAATCAAATTATGTTAGTTAAGTTCTTTAGAAAAAAGAGAAGAAGTGCAATAAAAAAGAGAAATTTGATCAGCTTGATAAACAAAGTTATATTGAAAAAATTATATCGCTAAAATAGCAAGTTCAACTAAGTGATAACCATGGTGCATTAGAACATACTCCCTCCGTCCTGAAATACTTGTCGGAGAGATGGATAAAACTAGATGTATCTATAGCTAAAATACGTCTAGATTCATCCATTTCTCCGACAAGTATTTTCGGACGGAGGGGGTACAAAGGAGTGGATATGCAGACTGGTAGAGAATAACTCAAGAGCTAGCATTTGATTTTGGACACATGAAATTTAGTTTCTTCTCTTCTTGGAGGAGTGATCTCAATTCACAATTTGATCGCCCTGTTTGGGCAGATAAAACCACATGAGAAACCTATGCCAAGCCAAAAGAAAAACCTTACTTTCTTAACACGGAAACAAACCAACCCTAATCATCCCTAATGTCTTATGCTTAGTGCTCCTTATGCATTTCAGATTTATAGTGTAACTGTTACCTGGCCAGGAGGCGATTCATGTAGTAGCATAGCACGGAGAACACTTGGCGGCTGTCCAGAGACATGTCCTCTTGTGCAGATCCTTCCATCATCTCCGGCCTGAGTTGTGGGGCACCGATCGAGATAACTGACCTCTTTGTGCAGTTGCTGGAGCACCATGGAGAAGAAGAGGCTGCCCAATGGTAGTCCCTGAAGCCAAGAAGAACAGGGGAGGGATCACTAGTAGATAAAGGGCCTTTAGTCCTGGTTCCCTCCACAGGGCCGCTACCTGGAGGTCCACCTTTAGTCTCGGTTGATAACACCAATCGGTACTAAAGGAAATTTTATGATTCTTTTTGAATTTTTTTGAAATTTTTTTATTTTCAAATTTTCAAATTATTTTAACCTCTAATCTCTAATCATCCCTCATCATTCCAAATCATCTAACTTTCCGAACGGTCACCCATCCTCTCACTACTCCAGCCTAAGCACGCTTAACTTCCGGGTTCTATTCTCCCTCGTTTCCAAGTCTGCACTTGTTGTTTTCCTGACAATAGTAAGATGTCAATCCTATTAACCCTCGGGAATTTAGCTTGAGCATGAAGTCACACATTTCACTGTTTGAGTTTGAAACTATTGTTCTAAAAAACAATAATTATTTAGTAACACTAATATTTCTTGGATAAGTAGTTTGACCACAGTTTGACCCTAGTTTGACCACAGTTCAACCAGATTTGACCAAAATTCAAAAAAACTAAAATAATTATTTAGTAACACTAATATTTCTTGAATAAGTAGTTTGACCACAGTTTGACCATATTTGACCAAAATTCAAAAAAACTGAAATAATTATTTAGTAACACTAATATTCTTGAATAATTATTTAATAAAACTAATACTTCTTCAATAAGTAGTTTGACCATAGTTTGACCAGATTTAACAAAAATTCAAAAAAACTAAAATTTGAGCATAATTTTTTTTCGTTTTAGAATTTGAGGATTCTAAAAATTTGCAAACAGGCCGTAGGCGGTCAAAATCGGAAGAGGATTTTCGTTCTGAACATTTTGATATATTATACGTTTTTTTCCGACATCGTATGCAACAGTTATAGCCGTTTTACATTTTCCCTAATTTTTTCTAAAACATGTCCAAATTTAAGTTTTTAAATTTTTCCTAACTAGTAGAGTAATATAACCACCTCTCGAAGGATTTTATTTTTTGAAGTTTTTATCATTTTCTTTTGATTTTTTCGAAAGAAAAAAAGGCGATCCACGGGGGGTGGGGGGGTGAGGTAGAGTTTGAAAATGGGACCTTTAGTCCCGGTTTTTGACACAAACCACACCCTTTAGTCTCGGTTCGTGCCTCAAACCGGGACTAAAGGGCTCAGGTGAACCGGGACTAATGCCTTAGCCGCACGAACCGGGACCAATGCTCACATTAGTCCCGGTTCGTGACTGAACCGGGACTAATGGGCTGACCCGGCCTGGACCTTTGCCCCCTTTTCTACTAGTGGATGATTAGGAGTCCCTGCACCATGGAGATAATCGCCATCATTCCTCCAATGTTGCTTGTCTCGAGCTCTTCTCCTCTGCAGGTAGCCGCCCTCGCTGCTCACACCATCGGACCCTCATGAGCTACCTAGCCGTGTGCGCCGCCACCAACCTTCCTGATGGGAGAGATTGGAGGAGGAGGAGCAATGAGGAAGAGAAGAGGACATGGGAAGAGGAAAAAGAGAGATGAGGGGAGCGCACCAATTCAACTCCCTCAGCAAGGCCGCGATGCCAGCATCGCTGAGATGTAGGAGAACACCGTGCACGCGCTGCGACCAGGAGTGGTCGGTGCAGAAGGCGACCCACTGGTTTGGGACGTGCGTCGGCGGCGGCGACTCGTCCACCATCGCCTTCTTGTTCTTACGGTCGGCCGGCCCCTCGTGCGTGTCTGACGTGTACCTGCCGGCGGGGGTGCCTTTCGTCGCTCGGGTGAGAGAGGAACGCCGTCGCTGGAGGTTGGCGTCAATAGTGGCGGCGGCCAGGGCCATCGCCTTCTTGTTCTTACGGTCGGCCGGCCCCTCGTGCGTGTCTGACGTGTACCTGCCGGCGGGGGTGCCTTTCGTCGCTCGGGTGAGAGAGGAACGCCGTCGCTGGAGGTTGGCGTCGATAGTGGCGGCGGCGGCGAGGGAAGGTCGGGGAAAGAGAGACGAAACGAGAGGGGCGTGCTTGCGGGCTTCAATGGGCTTCGAGTGTTAACATGCCCGATTAACCAGAGGCCACCGTTTTTTTCTACGGGAGTAGCAGCCCCTTAGGACAGCGACCCAGTTAGCGAGAAACCGAGCATCGGACCATGCCAGCCTTCCGAAATTGTCACGGGAGTAGCGGCCCAATAGGCTAGCGCTCGGTGGTAGAGATCGAAGCGACCAAGCCCGAGATTTTGAGCTAATCGCAGCACTGAAAACGACTGAAACCGACGATCGGACGTTTAGAAACGCTAATGGCCTAAGAGGGCTAGGAGGATGCTCAGTTATAATATATCTAAATATAGGAGTAAGACTTAAGAATAGATTCACTTTAGTTAGGACTTAATAGCTTCATTTTTTTCTCAATCTTTGGCGATAAGGTGAACGGTGTAACTCACTCAGTCTATACGGTGATCGTTGATCGAGGAGGCGAGAACGGTTCGCTAGACCCTAGGAATCCCTGCCGAAACTTAGTTACTCCCTCTGTCTCAGTGTAGTGTCAAAAACGCTTTTATATTGGCCCTGTTTGGTTCGGCTGTGGATTTCTAAAAGCAGCTGTGAAAAATCTGTTATGGAAAAATAGCTGAGAAAATATGATGTGAAAAAGATGTAGGTCATTTGGCAAACCAGCTGATACAACTTTTTCAGATTTTGGCCCGTAGCGGAGCCAGATTTTGAAAAGCACGTCCTGGGCTGCTTCCGCTTTTGGTTCAGATTTTGGCAGCGGATTTCTGGAATCGGATTCTGCTGGGTCCGCCCTTTGGTTCAGATTCTGCTGCGCGGCAGCGGAATCCGTCAATAAAAGCTGAACCAAACAGAATCATTATGGGACGTGTGGAGCAGGATTTAGTGGCCAAAATTGATCAGAAATTCATGTCACAAGTTAAAACAACAAAAAAAAATACACAACATGAGTCAAAAGGAGGACCGACTCACCAGACCGCAGGCGGCCTATTTTGGCGATCAACAAAAAAAACAAGAATACGATCGGAGGAACAGTCGCCCATCGTCGGCGCTGGAAGCCAACGATCGATTTTTCCTAGTATTAGGTTATTAGAGCATCTCTTGGCCCTCAAAAAACGCTTAAAATCGCTCTTTGAGGACACACTGACGCAAACCGCGTGCTGGAGGCGTGATGCTCCAAGTCTCGGCGCCCACTTTTTTTTGAAAACCACAAACACGGCGCAAATTCAACTAAACTCCGGTGAGTTCATACATATTTAAAATATTAAAAAAAAGAAAAAAACGCTACTAGGCCCGCCGTCTCCCTCGCCGCTCCTCGCCGCCCGCCGCCCTTGAAACTCTACATGCCGAGGAGGCTGTAGAACTGTGTGTAGTCGCCGTCGTCGCCGTCGTCGCCTCCTCCGCGGCCGCCGTCCCTGCTGCAACCCTCCCCAGGTTGGCGCGGCGGGTTGGACGATCCGGGGGCATCCTCGTTCTCGTCGCTGTCGAGGATCACCATGCCGTGCTCGTCCTCGCGCCCACGCTTGCGGGAGGCTATCTCCTCCAGGGCCCGGCGCTGCTGGATCATCTCGTCGCGGAGGTAGTCATCCCGCACCCACTGTAGGGCGTCCTCGTCGGAGAAGCCGCGCCGGGCTATCTCCTCGTACTTCGTGGGGAGGCCGGGCTCCGGCTTCGGCCTGACGAGGACGAGGCGGCCAGAGGCGGGGTGGAGTCGTCGATGCGGACGCCGGAGCTGCGGGTGCGCCAGCTGACCGGCGTGTCCTAGGGCTCCGTCTTGGCGGGACGGAGGCAGGGAGAGCCGGACAAGTGGCCGGACGAGGAATAGGACGCCCCCAGGTCCATGCGCCTCGGCGTCCACGAGCTTCCACGTCGGCGAGAGAAGGACGGGGGAGCGGGGTACTCCAGCCTCGGCGTGTTGCCGCTCTCGATATACTCGAGGACGGCCTCCAACATGTGGCCGGGCACGCCCCACCATCGGTTCCGGTCTTTGGAGTTGAGCCTTCCGGAGGGCACGACGCCATTGGTGGCCTCGAGCTGCTCGGCATGGCGGCGGCGAAAGTAGGGCTCCCAGAGCGGGCTGTCGGGGACGTACCGTGGACCTTCCCTCGCTGCCCACGGCACAGAGGCGCCGATAGGCGCAATCTCCGCACGCCGCGCCGCCCCGGTGGGCGGTGGTGGCACCGGGACCCCGCCGACGCTGATCCTTCACGCCTCGGGCACCCGCATGTCCGGCGGGACCGGGTACTCGGCCTCGTAGAGGAGCCGAGTTTCGTCCTCGTGGAGGTGGCGGCGGCCGAAACCGTTTGCCACCGCGCCGTCGCCTGGGAAGCGCTCGGCCATGGTTGAACTGGAGACGGCGAGAAGAGAGGGAGGAGTGGGGGGAGAAACGGCGCGTTGGTGGTGGAGAGTTTGTGCGTCATGGCACGTTGGGGGTTGGGTTATATAGTCGGAGGCGCCGTGCGTACGCGTGGCGGGTGAGGGACGCGCGTCGTCCGGTCTTCACTGCGCTGCCCGTGAGGCACCAATGGAGGAGGCTGACCGGCGCGGCAGCGCGCGACAACTTTGGCATTGATTCGCCGCGGGAAACGAGGCGATGAGCACAACGAAGCGGCGAGAAGAGAGACGAGTCGCTGGCAAGAAGGGCCCGCGGCTCTTTTGCGCCAAAAACGATTTGCCCGGTACCCCCGAACGCCCCCAGCGTGCCGGATTCAGCCTGGGTCCGCCAGCGTCAATTTCGGTCCGAACTGACGAAAAATGAATCCTTGGAGACACGACTGAGCCGATTTTCCAGCGCCGACGGTCGAAAAATCGCGTGAAAAACCTTGTTGAGGCCGCAGCTGGAGATGCTCTTAGCATTCTGGGATTGCGAGGCAGCAGGGACGGGAATCTGGTCGCGATCGTCGCGAACTCGCAATGTTTGGTGGTGCTAGCTGGAATAACCAGCGACGCACGCTCACCAGGCCATGGTCGAGTTTTTTTTCTGAGTGAAAGCCACGATCTGCTCGTTAAACTAACGGCATGTACAATGTTGATATTGTTTTTAAAGGAAACAATAATGCTATCTTAGAAATGTCACATAGGATAACTGCTGAGATGAAGGAAGAGAATTCATAAGAAAAAGGATTGTCTTCTCTTATTTAAGAGATGATCTCTTAGCACAATTTGTCTCACCATGTTTTTAGGAATTACTAGCTATTAAAGATAAGGCTAAAAAATAATCCATTATAGACATTCTTTCATCATTATCTAAATTCCATTCAAGAATTAAGATAACACTATTTTATCAACTACTGTACATGCTCTAATAGTATATAGGCCTATCTAAAAATTTTGGGCCCCCAAAATTTATGGGCCCTATGCGGGCTGCACAATGTGCACACCTATAGGCCTGGCCCTGACACTAAAGACAATCATCGATCGAATCCCGCGAGACCTGCCGGATACACATCTCCACACGCCCTTTAATGATGCCAGATGCACCGCTAAGATGGGGCTGGGCAGAGAGAACTTTATTCCATTATTAGGGAGTCGCTGCCGTCTCAACTTCCTGAAACGGACACAAACTGTAACAAAACTTAGAAAAACATCTAAAAATGGAACGCTTCCGTCGGCAAGGGCGGGGATCCAGCACGCCTCCATGGGGCCATTGGAGACTAGACAGACCAGCGGCGGTGTCGACGGGACCCAGAGGAACCTAAGCTTTTTTTGGAGAGGTAGCGGTGGCGGGGTGTCTACTCTAGTCCATGTCTATTATGGTAAAGCCACTACACATCTCATTAACCCATTAAAGTGCTTTTTATTGTTTGGTGATGCATGACCACATGACACGATAACAGGTTACCTCTCTTGGATTTGAAGAGAAATACTTGGGTCTATCCACCCCTTACGTAAGTATGACAAAAGGGAAATTTCAGAATTTCCAAGTTAAATTAACATAAAAATTGTTTGCTTTTGATAACCACCCCACTCAGGCTGAGAAAGAGGTTTTGATCAAATCAGTGGCACAATCCATTCCCACTTATCTTATGAGTGTGTTTAAACTTTCCTTGGAGGTATGATGACCTACACCGAATGGTCCGTAACTACCATTGAGGGGCCGAAAAGGGTAAGTGGAAAACACATTGGCATGCTTGGGACAAAATGACAAGGTGAAAGTCTCTATTCTAGGCTTTTGAAGGCAAAATATTACCCAAATGGCCACTATTTTCACAGCCAACCCCTCTTCAACCTGGCAAGCTATTAGTTATGGTTTGGACCTTATGAAGAAGGGACTTGTTTGAGGGATTGCCAATGACCAGAATGACCGCATTTGGCGAGATAGATGGGTGATGCGTGAACCTACGGGCTTTCTAATATCGTGCAAGTGACGTTGCAGGTTCAAATGGGTGTCAGCGCTTATGGACCATAATGGATTGTGGGACCTCATAAAACCGCAACAATTCTTCTTGCTCGTGGACGTATGTGAAATTCGTAAAATTCATCCATCCCGTCGACTTGGTGACGACTTTATTGCCTGGGCGCCAGAGAAGTCAGGTGTTTTCTCTGTTCGAAGTGCATATCGGCTTGCTTTCGATGAATTGCATAACATCGCGGTTGTAACCTCCAATAGACAAGCTGATGGGACTCGTGATGGAAGGAAGGCCATATGGTCACAGCGGCGCCATCTGAAGTCCTCAATTTTGCATGGACACTTGCAAATAATTCACTTGCAACATGGAGATATAAACATAAAGGGTGTGTTTGCTTTGTGTCACGGGGTGGAATGGAACGGGTCAACCCCGCCCCTGGCCCTCGTTCTCATGTCCGGTAGTCAAGTGGAACCGGAACCCATCCGTTCTACAAAATTTACATACGAAGTTATATGATGATGATAGATCTTTGTTGTTGATAACTATATATGCTTGTGAGTGAATTTATAAATAATCTGCACTACAAATACAATTATAATATGTTGAAAATTTGAATAGTTTACTGTTAAACATACAAAAAGTTATAATTGTTCAAATGGACGTGAGAATAATCTCACAAGTGGTGAAGAACCAAATCCATTCCAATTCATCTATTCAACCAAACACGGAAACATAACCGTTCTGTCCACCTATTTTGCTCAACCAAACGCCGGAACGGAACCGACCCATTCCGATGGAATGGAACCATGACATTCCATTCCACTTCGTTCCCAAATCAAACACACCCAAACATAATCTTGAGACTACTTCTACATGCATGTCTGATTTGCAGTTCTGAAGAGGAAGATTCTTTCCATACCTTCTGTAGTGCACCAATGCAAAATGGTTGTGGCAAGCAATGACTGCTGAATGGGGACTCCCAGATGTTACAAATATACTACCTAAAAGCATAGAATGGTTTGTTCAACTCATCTCCAATCTAAATGAACCAGTACGGTTGCGCCTGCTAATGCTACTTTGGAAATTTTGGCACGAACGGAATGAGTTATTCCACCACAAACCGGCGCCACCAGTCAATGTGACCTGCAAATTTTTAACTAGATATGTCGCCTCTCTGAATTCCATTGCTACTGATCCGACGACATACCTATCCAAAGGCAAGTACCCTGCTCAGGTGGTTCCCATTGATTGCGCCTACATGGAACATAAAGCACTCGGAATCCAATCCATGGCCTTGATGTCTACTACACAACCTTCTTCTTGTAGACGTTGTTGGGCCTCCAAGTGCAGAGGTTTGTAGGACAGTAGCAAGTGGATGACCTAAGGTTTATCAATCCGTAGGAGGCGTAGGATGAAGATGGTCTCTCTCAAGCAACCCTCCAACCAAATAACAAAGAGTCTCTTATGTCCCCAACACACCCAATACAATGGTAAATTGTATAGGTGCACTAGTTCTGTGAAGAGATGGTGATAAAAATGGTATATGGATGGTAGATAATAGTTTTTGTAATATGAAAATATGAAAACAGCAAGGTAATGAATGATAAAAGTGAGCGTAAACGGTATTGCAATGCGTTGAAACAAGGCCTAGAGTTCATACTTTCACTAGTGCAAGTCCTCTCAACAATAATAACATAATTGGATCATATAACTATCCCTCAACATCACTACAAGAAATATGTCAACTTATGACCTTCTGTCAGTGACCCTCGAAGAATTGGTCATAAATTTATGACCATTTTAGACCAATTGGTCAAAAGCTGTTTAGAGGGCTCCAAACCCTAAACCATTGCGACCATTTTGGTCAGAAAGGTCGTAATTTCCTTACACGAAATGGTCACAAAGCAAACAGTGCTAGTCCGCTGTCTTATTTCTAGTTGTTAATGACCAATATAGATGGTCATAGCCTTGTAGATTGTGGTGGGTTGTGATGACTAGGCGCCATCTCATCAGTTTTGCCTATGTGTCATGTCCATGTGGCAGCTTTTGCCCTAGGTTGTGAAGCAACCTATATTTCTATCATTCCCAAAATTCCCAAAAAATCTCATGAATTCTTTGGGGCATATCTTCATCAAATATGTAAAAATCCTTCCTTGCCTAGTTCAAAACTAATTCAACAATATTCATTTTCCTATTCTGTTCACAACAACACTTTATGAAGGAAGTGCTATTTATATATTCTTGATTTCCCTAGGAATTTTTGGGCACTCTTTCCTATCCAAATCATTACCGCATGACAAAATTCAGCTCCATTTGCCTAGCAAATCTTCCTCGGCAAATTTCCAAAGTTTTTGTCCACCTAGAAGCATTGTGAAGGAAGTACCTTTTTTATATCTCTAAATGACATGAAATTTATAGAGTTCCTTCATATGCCCGAATTATCGCCCTCCTCCAAATTGCAGCTCAGTCAAATCATCTATGTGAGCCCAGGTTCAATTTATATTTTATGGCCAAATTGGCACGTTGCAAAGCAAGTGTTATATAGACCCCTCCTATTACCCTCAAACTTTTTGGGCACTCTTCCATACCCAAATCATTGCCACATGATAATATTTAGCTCAATTTTCCTAGTAAATCTTTCTCGAGAAATTTCCAAAGTTTTTACCTCAAGAGAAGCTTTGTGAAGTAAGTACTAGCTAGGCTTACCCAAATGATCTGAAAATTTACCAGCGCATGACCATACCTAAGTAACTTACCTACACCAATTTTGAGCTCATTTCATTCATCAATCTCTCTCACTAGTTTTCCCAAGTTTCTGTCCATAGAAGAGCATTGTGAAGGAAGTACTACTTTGGCATGTCCAAATGGTATCAATTTTCTACAATGCTTTCCTATGCCCAAATAACCATCCTACACAAAATTTCAGCTCACTCCATTCATTATTTTGAGCCCAGCTTCAACATTCATATTTTTGTCTAGCGTGGTACTTTGCAAAGCAAGTACCACCTAGGATCCTACTTTTGAGCTAAAAATTTATGAAGACATTCTCCTTAGTAGATGATCATCCTCAGCCAAAACTCATGCCCATTGGCCATGTGCATTTCCCGTACCGCTAATCAAACACTTGGCTGCTAATTCATGTTTGAGCATCGATCGGTCTCCTCGTGAGAATCTTATGTTGTAATTTTCTTCCTAGCACCAACCTGGATAGTGCCCAACCCACTAGACATGCCTAGGCCGCCCAGAACACATGGCAACATTACGGTCACGCGGTGACCACGCAACCATTTTTACGCGCTCTAGAGTTGGGCCCCTCGGCCACCGCCCAAACCTCGACGTATCGCCATCAAACTATGTATTTATGATTAAATAGGTCCTTATGTAACTAGAAATGATTTTTGGAAAAAATAAATAGCAAACTATGAGGCAGCTGCAGTTCAAATTTGACCCGCTTCCAACTGAATCGGCGGAAATTTGTCTTTTTCATGAGAGGTGGATCAAAAAATGTAACACCCAACCATTTTTTCAATTGTGCATTAAATATGTCCTTGTATTTTATAAAAATGATTTGGTCCAATTTTGCAACAATTATTTGGTAGTTCCTTCACAAAAAAACCTCCTTTCAGGCACTCGAAAAATGGAAAATGGTTTTTTCGTGCAACGAAAATGAAAACTTCCTTAGGCAACATTGTTTGCCATTCCAATATGCACCCTTGTGCACAATATGAGATCATTTGAACAAACTATGCCATGAATGTGGCCATAAGATTGATCATTTGGCTTGAAAGCCATTGATCTCCACACGTGATAGCTCGTTTCTGAGAATATTTTTTTAAAATAATTGCCGTATTACAAGTTTGTTATTTTTCCTGGGAACTTGGCCACATATAATGACACAATGCGAAGGTTTCCCAAATTTTTGTTTTTTTTTGAATTTTTTATGCCCGCCTCAAAATGCGGTCAAAACGGCGGGAATGACCGTTCCTAGCTAATGGTTGAATCTTGGATTTTTTTGGTGTTTCTCTGATTAAATAGGTACTTATGTACCTAGAAATGATTTTTGTTAAAAATAAATAGCAAACTATGATGCAGCTGCAGTTCAAATTTGACCCGCTTCCTGCTGAATCGGCAGAAATTTGTCTTTTTCACGAGAGGTGGATCAAAACTTTGTACACCCAACCATTTTGTCAATTGTGCATTAAATATGGCCTAGTATTTTAGAAAAATGATTTGGTCCAATTTTGCAACAATTATTTGGGAGGTCCTTCACAAAAAAACCCCTTTTGGGCACTCGAAAAATGGAAAATGGTTTTTTCGTCCAAGGAAAATGAAAACTTCCTTAGGCAATATTGTTTGTCATTCCAATATGCACCCTTGTGCACAATATGAGATCATTTGAACAAACTATGACATGAATGTGGCCATAAGATTGATCATTTGGCTTGAAAGCCATTGATCTCCACACGTGATAGCTCGTTTCTGAGAACACTTTTTTAAAATAATTGCCGTATTACAAGTTTGTTATCTTTCCTAGGAACTTGGCCACATATAATGACACAATGCGAAGGTTTCCCAAATTTTTGATTTTTTTTGAATTTTTTATGCCCGTTTCAAAATGTGGTCAAAACGGCGGGAATGACCGTTCCTAGCTAGTGGTTGAATCTTGGAAGTTTTTTGGTGTTTCTTTGATTAAATAGATACTTATGTACCTAGAAATGAGTTTTGGAAAAAATAAAGAGCAAACTATAAGGCAGCTACAGTTCAAATTTGACCCGCTTCCAGTTGAATCGGCGAAATTTTTTCTTTTTCACGAGAGGAGGATCAAAACTAATAAGATATTTGTCTTATTACTAGTTTGTTATTTCTTCTTCTTAATACCAGGTCACATTTGATGACACGACAAGAAGGATTTTCATTTTTTTCAATTTGTTTGAATTTCTCAGGTCAAGAAAATAGCTAGATTTAACAAATCTCTACTATCTAAAAGAAACACTTATTCCGTTTCCCCTCTTACGTTCCTTGCAATCCATACAAATCATCTAGGTAGGCCGTAGTGTTCAATTTGTTTATCTACATGTTTGCTAAGAGTGAAAACATAAAATACAACCATTCAGTAGACTATCCTTGCAATCCATACAAATCATCTAGGTAGGCCGTAGGCACGACATGATTGTTTCTTTGCCATATTATGTTTACTTCAGTATAAGAAAATAAATGCTTATCAAATAAAATATTTATTTTACAAAGTCATATCATTTTTGCCCATGATGAGTCATATAATTTTTTCTTAACCTACATGGCTAAGAGTGAAAACATAAAATATTTTATGTCTCCGGTGCAACGCACGGGCAATTACCTAGTTATTTTTAAATCTACTGCGACCAATTTAAATGGTCATGATATTGTATGTTGTATTGTGTTCTGATTGGTCCAAAGACAACACACGCGGATCATGCATGAACACCGTTTGATCCTTCCGGATCCAACGGCAGCCCTCGCCCCTCGCCCGCCCCATCAACCCCACGTCAGCCTAAACCCTAGCATTGTCCTTTGGACATGTTCCATCCACCCCCCGCCTCCTTTCTTTCTTTCTCGTGACCCCGATCACGATACCCTTGTTCTCTCCCTCTCCTCTCGCGACCCCGACCCCGATCCCAACCCCGCCGCCGGCGATCTCCTTCCCCTGCAGCCCCCACCTTCTCTTCCTCTCGTTCAAGCCAAGATCACGCCAAGGAGGTCATTCGAGCACCTATCCCTCGTCGTCGCTAGCGGCGGCCCCCTCCTTCCCTCGCGCTGCACTTGTTGCCGCACCTCCCACGCCCGATCCTGGCGAGGACATAGCAGCCGGCGCCCTCGTGGAGCGGCACACGGTGCTGGCAGCGGGGTCTGGCCAGCGATGCTGAGATCTGCTGCAGCACGACGCCGACGCGGTCCGCCACGACTGCCTGCAGCTTAAGCACGCCCATCGACGGCTACACGGTCACCGTGCCCAGGTCCACCCTCTACTCCCGATCCCAATCCCCCTCCCCTCACCTCCGCCGGATCGCCTCTCTCGTGAGCATAATGCTGGTCGTCTTCCCCGCAGATCGGTGGTGCATCGGGACGGGGAAGCAGCAGCTGCCAATGTAAGCATCCCGCGCTCACAATTTCCCCTTTAATATTGTCTCTGGGAGCCAGGCCTTCACGTCTTAGCTAGCGCTTGTGTATGGCTGTCTAACTAGTGACTGAGATGGTTCTGTTTGCGGCGACAGGTGAAGAAGGAGGAGGAGGAGTTCAGCACCGGGCCCCTATCCCTGCTCCTGATGAATGTCAAGAACAATACTCAGGTTAGCCAAGTTCCTGGGTGTATCGTCACCCATCTTTGCTAAGGGCTGGGATTTCATTTTCTCCTGTATATATGTCTGTCTGCACCTGTTTGAAATTGAACACTCGCTTGTGTCCTAGTTGTGCGATACAGTGCCTGAAAATCCAATTGGCATAGTTGCTTGTGAAGAATCCTGCTGTGGAAGTCAACATTGGTTTCGTCAATTGTGTTCTAAATGCCCTGGTGCGTAATATGCGAGTAATTAACTTAGTTCCTGTGCAGCGCATAGTCCTAGTGTTATTGTGGCATATAATGGGTCCTTTTATTAACTGAAACCAATGCAACTCTGTAATCTGAAAGTTAATTCCATTCAGTTTGGGTTAATCATATTATCTGTAACCCGAAACTTGGCACAACTCTGTACAATGATGTGCTCTTTGCTCTTCAAAATTAAATGATGTGCCTTTGCTAACAATGATGTGCTCTTTGCCCTGCAAAATTAAATGCCCTGGTTCGTAACGTGTGAGTAATCAACATTGTTTCCATTGCAACATGTTTCTCTGCAACATTTGTCCTAGTACTATTGGTGCATATAGGATACACTATTTTTATGAAGTGAAACAAATTCAACTCTTTAACCTGAAAGCTATCCCCCTCCCCCCTACTTTTATCTCTTGGTCTTGGGAGCCAGGCCTTCACGTCTGAACTAGTGACTGACATGGTTCTGTTTGTGGCGGCAGGTGAAGAAGGAGGAGGAGTTCGTCACTGGGCCCCTGTCCCTGCTCCCGATGAGAGTCAAGAACAATACTTAGTGGGTAGTCGTCTTGTTTCTGTCGAGATCCCAACTTCTTATGTGTAGTGAAACCGGAATCAAAGATATACTATGGGCTGAAATTTCCTTTTTACTGTCTGCCTGCCTGTTTTCCGTGTCACTGTTTGAATTGAACAACAGGTGGTGTTCTAGCTGTGCGACACACTTGCTGAAAATCCAATCGACTTAGTTGCTTGTGATCGATCCTTCTGTGCAGGAGAAAGCGGTTTTGTCAATTGTTTTTGCTAATAGTGCTGCCCTCGTAGTGCTGTGAAGTTAAATTGGCCTCATGCATAATATGCGAGTAATCGGCATAGTTGCTGCACGACATTTGTCCTAGTGTTAGTGCTGCATATAATAGGTCCTTTTATTAATTGAAAGAAATGCAGCTCTGTAATCTGAAAGTTGATTCCATTTAGTTTGGGTGAATCGTATTTTTGTAACCTGACACTTAGCACAACTCTCTGCATTTTGTTGCAAATGAACCGTATCCTAAATTCAAGACGACCTCCAGGTAATATGTTAACTAATATTGCCACCTAGGAAAAGATTAGAATTAAAATCCAACAGATATATTGGAGATGGATACCAACTCTTACTGACCTTTCTTTGTTATAATTATTGAGAATCACCTACAGATATAAGAATTTGCACGTGTCATCTTCTAAAATAACCTACACACTGCACCACAACTACTGTAACTTAGTGAGTATATATACAATAATATATAGGATTCATCTACAGCAATAACAATTTCCACACAACATTCTGTAGATACAAATCTTCAAATAACATTTGCTATCATTACTTGAGAGTAAAAGATGGCACTGTATCCTAAATTCAGTTTGTTTATCACCTCTTCTAAGTATATGTTGTTACCTACTTAGCTCTAAAATAGAATAATCCCCCGTTTCAACTATTTTATTATAGGAACCTCCCTTATGAATCATGCACAATGCATGTTACTACGGCAATGAATTTTTATCTATGTGAGATTAGAATTTGAGTGCCATCATTCATCTCTTGGTATCTTGTTCTCTGTGATATCTGTTCATTGTTGAGTGCTATATATATACTCTAGTTGTCATGCAGTGCTTGTTCCATATTTTGTTGATGCACCGATAGTTGTTCAGAACTGTAGTAGTGTAGTTAGTTTTTTGAATGATTTGGTGTGCATGGAACACTGATTTTTCTTCAAGTCATGATTTTTCTCAACTCGTGCATGTATATATATTTGGGTGCTAGTCAATTAGAGAATGTCTGTGATACCATGTCTGTACTATGTGCCAGTTTAGCTGTACTGATGCTTTGGGTTTAATCCGTGCAAGAGAGGACAAGGGCTTCATGGCCAATCAAGGCGCATGGTGCTCGCAAGCGACGGAAGGAGGTTGTTCGACATAGGCACGGAGGACGAGGATGGGCACGGACGGAGGAGGACAGAGCACCTCTCTTCTTCCAGGTTCTTCTCCTTACCTTCACTTCTTGTATGTGCATGTGTTGCAGCTCACCCATGGTCTTGTTTGTCCTGCAGGTTAGTGAGCAGCATCAGGAGGAGGAGCTCAAGCACGACCACCAAGAGGCACCACCGCAGTAGCAGGTAGCACGTCCATCTCCACCTCCCTCTCCCTCTGCTCCCAAACCTTTTTATTAGAATATATTGAGTACATTCTGTCAACTTGTGTGTCAGTAAGAACAAAAACTAATTTTCTAAGGTCCTATTATTATTACCTATATATGACATTGCTACTGGATTGCCTAGTGCCCCTGTTCATGGTGGACTAAACTTGTATTTGCTCCTGCTGCTGCGTTTTGATGATCATGAGTGTGATGCATTTTGATGATCTCCTTGTACCAGATGAGTCCGTCGATGAAGCAGCAGCGTCTCCTCTAGAGGGTGACGGTGGTGGCGGCGCCTGTGTGCGTCTTCGACTACAACCTCCTCTCCGGTGAGTCCTTCTCCTACCTCTAGCTCCATCACTGAGCTGCTGTAATACCATGCTCTGTTTCATGGTCGTGGCTTATTTAGTCTGTGCTTGTTATGCCTTGTGTATTGGAGCCTAATTAGCTTCTATTAGGGGATAATCTACTGGTTATACCAAGATTTTACATGACATTTTGTTCTGCTTATTCTGCTAAGGTTGTTTTCAATGGTTATACATATGTTACACAATTTTTGCTGCTGGCTAATGATCTTTAGAGATGGTAACATGGTTCTGCACTCTCAGGATCATCTTATGACACACAATCAATTTTTGGTGTGCTCAAATTTTTAATTTTAGTGATAAGGAAATATCCCACCTAGTTTGCTGGCTCTCTCACTTGAGTTGGTTTAATAGTAGTGGCCTCCTGACTTGTACTTAGTTGGGTAGGTGCTGGCTGGGAGCAAAAGTTTATATGCATGGATAATGGACTTGCACTAAATGGACACAAATAAAGGAGTTGAGTATTAAGTGAACTTGTTCTAACTGGAAACAATTTCTGTATGGTGTACATAAATATCGAGTTGATAGCTGATCTGTAGCAAATATAGCTGCGCGTAACTTCTTTACTTGGTTCCTCTTTTACAGGAGCTCCAGGCCTAAGAAAGTTGGAAGTGCGAAGACGTGAAGAAAAGTGCGAAGCCGTGAAGTGCTACTCAGCAAAGAGTTGTCTGTTCTATTTGACTGTAATATTGTAATATCTGGTATACCTAGGTTGTAATAGTCTATAGAAATTGTAGTACACTAATATAGTGTCATTTGACGAGTTTCACATGTTCTCTTGTTTGGAATATTTGATTATGAATGTGATTTGATTGTGTGTGAGATGGGAACCTGACCAGTGCAACCCACTTATGAAATAATATGACTAGTTCGTAACTTTCTTATGTGTGGGATCAATATATGAGATTAATGAAGGAAATATGCCCTAGAGGCAATAATAAAGATATTATTTATTTCCTTATATCATGATAAAAGTTTATTATTCATGCTAGAATTGTATTAACCGGAAACATAATACATGTGTGAATACATAGACAAACAGAGTGTCACTAATATGCCTCTACTTGACTAGCTCGTTAATCAAAGATGGTTATGTTTCCTGACCATGAACAATGAGTTGTTATTTGATTAACGAGGTCACATCATTAGTTGAATGATCTGATTGACATGCCCCATTCCATTAGCTTAGCACCTGATCGTTTAGTATGTTGCTATTGCTTTCTTCATGACTTATACATGTTCCTATGACTATGAGATTATGCAACTCCCGTTTGCCGGAGGAACACTTTGGGTGCTACCAAACGTCACAACGTAACTGGGTGATTATAAAGGAGCATTACAGGTGTCTCCAAAGGTAGATGTTGGGTTGGCGTATTTCGAGATTAGGATTTGTCACTCCGATTGTCGGAGAGGTATCTCTGGGCCCTCTCGGTAATACACATCACATAAGCCTTGCAAGCATTACAACTAATATGTTAGTTGTGAGATGATGTATTACGGAACGAGTAAAGAGACTTGCCGGTAACGAGATTGAACTAGGTATTGGAAACCGACGATCGAATCTCGGGCAAGTAACATACCGATGACAAAGGGAACAATGTATGTTGTTATGCGGTCTGACCGATAAAGATCTTCGTAGAATATGTAGGAGCCAATATGGGCATCCAGGTCCCGCTATTGGTTATTGACCGGAGACGTGTCTCGGTCATGCCTACATTGTTCTCGAACCCGTAGGGTCCGCACGCTTAAGGTTACGATGACAGTTATATTATGAGTTTATGCATTTTGATGTACCGAAGGTTGTTCGGAGTCCCGGATGTGATCACGGACATGACGAGGAGTCTTGAAATGGTCGAGACGTAAAGATTGATATATTGGAAGCCTATATTTGGATATCGGAAGTGTTCCGGGTGAAATCAGGATTTTACCGGAATACCGGGAGGGTTACCGGAACCCCCCGGGAACCATATGGGCCATCATGGGCCTTAGTGGAAAGGAGAAAGGAGCATCCCAAGGGGGCTGCGCGCCTCCCCCCTTCCCCTAGTCCTATTAGGACTAGGAGAGGTGGCCGGCCACCCCTCTCCCTCTTTCCCCCTTGGGAATCCTAGTTGGAATAGGATTGGGGGGGGGGGAGTCCTACTCCTGGTAGGAGTAGGACTCCTCCTGCGCCTCTCCCTCTTGGCCGGCGCCCCCTCCCCCCTTGGCTCCTTTATATACGGAGGCAGGGGCACCTCTAAACACAGAAGTTGACACAAGTTGATCCACGTGATCGATTCCTTAGCCGTGTGCGGTGCCCCCTGCCACCATATTCCTCGATAATACTGTAGCGGAGTTTAGGCGAAGCCCTGCTGCTGTAGTTCATCAAGATAGTCACCACGCCGTCATGCTGACGAAACTCTTCCCCGACACTTTGCTGGATCGGAGTCCGGGGATCGTCATCGGGCTGAACGTGTGCTCGAACTCGGAGGTGCCGTAGTTTCGGTGCTTGATCGGTTGGATCGAGAAGACGTACGACTACTTCCTCTACGTCGTGTCATCGCTTCCGCAGTCGGTCTGCGTTGGGTACGTAGACAATACTCTCCCCTCGTTGCTATGCATCACATGATCTTGCGTGTGCGTAGGAAATTTTTTAAAATTACTACGAAACCCAACAGTGGCATCAGAGCCTGGTTATTGATGTTGATGTTGTATGCATGAGTAGAACACAAGTGAGTTGTGGACGATACAAGTCATACTGCCTACCAGCATGTCATATTTTGGTTCGGCGGTATTGTTGGACGAGACGACCCAGACCAACCTTACGCGTACGCTTACGCGAGACCGGTTCCCTCGATGTGCTTTGCACAGAGATGGCTTGCGGGCGACTGTCTCTCCAACTTTAGTTGAACCAAGTATGGCTACGCCCGGTCCTTGCGAAGGTTAAAATGGAGTCTATTTGACAAACTATCGTTGTGGTTTTGATGCGTAGGTGAGATTGGTTCTTACTTAAGCCCGTAGCAGCCACGTAAAACAAGCAACAACAAAGTAGAGGACGTCTAACTTGTTTTTGCAGGGCATGTTGTGATGTGATATGGTCAAAGTATGATGCTGAATTTTATTGTATGAGATGATCATGTTTTGTAACCGAGTTATCGGCAACTGGCAGGAGCCATATGGTTGTCGCTTTATTGTATGCAATGCAATCGCGATGTAATGCTTTACTTTATTACTAAACAGTAGTGATAGTCGTGGAAGCATAAGATTGGCGAGACGACAACGATGCTACGATGGAGATCAAGGTGTCGCGCCGGTGACGATGGTAATCATGACGGTGCTTCGGAGATGGAGATCACAAGCACAAGATGATGATGACCATATCATATCACTTATATTGATTGCATGTGATGTTTATCTTTTTATGCATCTTATCTTGCTTTGATTGACGGTAGCATTATAAGATGATCTCTCACTAAATTATCAAGAAGTGTTCTCCCTGAGTATGCACCGTTGCCAAAGTTCGTCGTGCCCAGACACCACGTGATGATCGGGTGTGATAAGCTCTACGTCCATCTACAACGGGTACAAGCCAGTTTTGCACACGCAGAATACTCGGGTTAAACTTGACGAGCCTAGCATATGCAGATATGGCCTCGGAACACGGAGACCGAAAGGTCGAGCGTGAATCATATAGTAGATATGATCAACATAATGATGTTCACCGATGAAACTACTCCATCTCACGTGATGATCGGACATGGTTTAGTTGATTTGGATCACGTGATCACTTAGAGGATTAGAGGGATGTCTATCTAAGTGGGAGTTCTTAAGTAATATGATTAACTTCAACTTAAATTTATCATGAACTTAGTCCTGGTAGTATTTTGCAAATCATGTTGTAGATCAATAGCTCGCGTTGTTGCTTCCCTGTGTTTATTTTGATATGTTCCTAGAGAAAATTGTGTTGAAAAATGTTAGTAGCAATGTTGCGGATTTGATCCGTGATCTGAGGTTAAATCCTCATTGCTGCACAGAAGAATTATGTCCTTAATGCACCGCTAGGTGACGGACCTATTGCAGGAGCAAATGCAGACGTTATGAACGTTTGGCTAGCTCAATATGATGACTACTTGATAGTTTAAGTGCACCATGCTTAACGGCTTAGAATCGGGACTTCAAAGACGTTTTGAATGTCATGGACCATATGAGATGTTCCAGGAGTTGAAGCTAATATTTCAAGCAAATACCCGAGTTGAGAGATATGAAGTCTCCAACAAGTTCTATAGCTAAAAGATGGAGGAGAATCGCTCAACTAGTGAGCATGTGCTCAGATTGTCTGAGTACTACAATCGCTTGAATCAAGTGGGAGTTAATCTTCCAGATAAGATAGTGATTGAAAGAATTCTCTAGTCACCATCACCAAGTTAGTAGAACTTCGTGATGAACTATGACATGCAAGGGATAACGGAAACGATTCCCAAGCTCTTCGTAATGCGGAAATTGACGAAGGTAGAAATCGAGAAAAACATCAAGTGTTGATGGTAGACAAGACCACTAGTTTCAAGAAAAAGGGCAAAGGGAAGAAAAAGGGGAACTTCAAGAAGAACAGCAAGCAAGTTGCTGCTCAAGTGAAGAAGCCCAAGTCTGATCCTAAGCCTGAGACTAAGTGTTTCTACTGCAAAGGGACTGGTCACTGGAAGCGGATCTACCCCAAGTGATTGGCGGATAAGAAGGATGGCAAAGTGAACATAAGTATATTTGATATACATGTTATTGATGTGTACTTTACTAGTGTTTATCGCAAACCCTCAGTATTTGATACTAGTTCAGTTGCTAAGATTAGTAACTCGAAACGGGAGTTGCAGAATAAACAGAGACTAGTTAAGGGTGAAGTGACGATGTGTGTTGGAAGTGGTTCCAAGATTGATATGATCATCGTCACACACTCCCTATACTTTCGGGATTAGTGTTGAACCTAAATAAGTGTTATTTGGTGTTTGCGTTGAGCATGAATATGATTTGATCATGTTTATTGTAATACGATTATTCATTTAAGTAAGAGAATAAATTGTTGTTCTGTTTACGTGAATAGAACCTTATATGGTTACACACCCAATGAAAATAGTTTGTTGGATCTCGATCGTAGTGATACACATAATCATAATATTGAAACCAAAAGATGCAAAGTTAATAATGATAAGTGCAACTTGTTTGTAGCACTGCCGTTTAGGTCATATTGGTGTAAAGCACATGAAGAAACTCCATACTAATGGAATTTTGGAATCACTTGATTATGAATCACTTGATGCTTGCGAACTGTGCCTTTTGGGCAAGATGACTAAAACTCTGTTCTCCGGAACAATGGAACGAGCTACTGACTTATTGGAAATAATACATACCGATGTATGCGATCCAATGAGTGCTGATGCTCGTGGCAAGCATCGTTGTTTTCTGACCTTCACAAGATGATTTGAGCAGATATGGGTATATCTATTTGATGAAACATAAGTCTGAAATAGTTGAAAGGTTCAAAGAATTTCAGAGTAAAGTGGAAAAATCATCGTAACAAGAAAATAAAGTTTCTGCGATCTGATCGCGGAGACAAATATTTGAGTTACGAGTTTGGTCTTCAATTAAAACAATGTGGAATAGTTTCACAGCTCACGCCACCTGGAACACCACATCGTTATGGTGTGTCCGAACGTCGTAACCGCACTTTATTTGATATGGTGCGATCTATGATATCTCTTTACCACTATCGTTTTGGGGTTATGCATTAGAGACAGCTGCATTCACGTTTTAAAATAGGGCACCATCTAAATCCATTGAGACGACACTGTATGAACTATGGTTTAGCAGTAAACCTAAGCTGTTGTTTCTTAAAGTTTGGGGCTGCGATGCTTATGTGAAAAAGTTTCATCCTGATAAGCTCGAATCCAAATCGGAGAAGTGCGTCTTCATAGAATACCCAAAGGAAATTGTTGGGTACACCTTCTATCACAGATCCGAAGGCAAGACATTCGTTGCTAAAATGGATCCTTTCCAGAGAAGGAGTTTCTCTCGAAAGAAGTGAGTGGGAGGAGAGTAGAACTTGATGAGGTAATTATACCTTCTCCCTTATTGGAAAGTAGTTCATCACAGAAATCAGTTCCAGTGATTCCTACACCAATAAGTGAGGAAGTTAATGATGATGATCATCAAACTTCAGATCAAGTTACTACCAAACCTCGTAGGTCTTCCAGAGTAAGATCCGCACCAGAGTGGTACGGTAATCATGTTCTAGAAGTCATGTTACTAGACCATGATGAACCTACGAACTATGAGGAAGCAATGATGAGCCCAGATTCCACGAAATGGCTTGAGGCCATGAAATCTGAGATATGATCCATGTATGAGAACAAAGTGTAGACTTTGATTGACTTGCCCGATGATCGGTGAGTCATTAAGAATAAATGGATCTTCAAGAGGAAGACGGACGTTGATAGTAGTGTTACTATCTACAAAGCTAGACTTGTCGAAAGAGGTTTTTGACAAAATTCAAGGTGTTGAATACGATGAGATTTTCTTACTCGTATCGATGCTTAAAAGTCTGTCCGAATCATGTTAGCAATTGCCGCATTTTATGATTATGAAATTTGGCAGATGGATGTCAAAACTGCATTCCTGAATGGATTTCTGGAAGAAGAGTTGTATATGATGCAACCGGAAGGTTTTGTCGATCCAAAGGGAGCTAACAAAGTGTGCAAGCTCCAGCGATCCATTTATGGACTGGTGCAAGAATCTCGGAGTTGGAATATACGCTTTGATAAGTTGATCAAAGCATATAGTTTTTGTACAGACTTACGGTGAAGCCTGTATTTACAAGAAAGTGAGTGGGAGCACTACAACATTTCTGATAAGTATATGTGAATGACATATTATTGATCGAAAATAATGTAGAATTATTCTGCAAAGCATGAAAGGATACTTGAATAAAAGTTTTTCAAAGAAAGACCTTGGTGAAGCTGCTTACACATTGAGCATCAAGATCTATATAGATAGATGAAGACGCTTGATAAGATTTTTCAATGAATACATACCTTGATAAATTTTTGAAATAGTTCAAAATGGAACAGTCAAAGAAGGAGTTCTTGCCTGTGTTGCAAGGTGTGAAGTTGAGTAAGACTCAAAGCCCGACCACGGCAGAAAATAGAAAGAGAATGAAAGTCATTCCCTATGCCTCAGTTATAGGTTCTATAAAGTATGCCATGCTGTATACCAGATCTATTGTATGCCATACCACTGAGTTTGCCAAGGGAGTACAATAGTGATCTAGGAGTAGATCACTGGAGAGCGGTCAAAATTGTCCTTAGTGGAATAAGGATATGTTTCTCGATTATGGAAAAAGGTTCGTCGTAAAGGGTTACGTCGATGCAAGTTTGACACTAATCTAGATGACTCTAAGTCTCGATCTAGATACATATTGAAAGTGGGAGCAATTAGCTAGAGTAGCTCCATGCAGAGCATTGTTGACATAGAAATTTGCAAAATACATGAGGATCTGAATGTGGCAGACCCGTTGACTAAGATTCTCTCACAAGCAAAACATGATCACACCTTAGTACTCCTTGGGTGTTAATCACATAGCGATGTGAACTAGATTACTGAATCTAGTAAACCCTTTGGGTGTTGGTCACATAGCGATGTGAACTATGGGTGTTAATCACATGGTGATGTGAACTATTGCTGTTAAATCACATGGCGATGTGAACTAGATTATTGACTCTAGTGCAAGTGGGAGACTGAAGGAAATATGCCCTAGAGGCAATAATAAAGTTATTATTTATTTCCTTATATCATGATAAATGTTTATTATTCATGCTAGAATTGTATTAACCGGAAACATAATACATGTGTGAATACATAGACAAACAGAGTGTCACTAGTATGCCTCTACTTGACTAGCTCGTTAATCAAAGATGGTTATGTTTCCTGACCATGAACAATGAGTTTTTATTTGATTAATGAGGTCACATCATTAGTTGAATGATCTGATTGACATGACCCATTCCATTAGCTTAGCACCTGATCGTTTAGTATGTTGCTATTGCTTTCTTCATGACTTATACATGTTCCTATGACTATGAGATTATGCAACTCCCGTTTGCCGGAGGAACACTTTGGGTGCTACCAAACGTCACAACGTAACTGGGTGATTATAAAGGAGCATTACAGGTGTCTCCAAAGGTAGATGTTGGGTTGGCGTATTTCGAGATTAGGATTTGTCACTCCGATTGTCGGAGAGGTATCTCTGGGCCCTCTCGGTAATACACATCACATAAGCCTTGCAAGCATTACAACTAATATGCTAGTTTTGAGATGATGTATTACGGAACGAGTAAAGAGACTTGCCGGTAACGAGATTGAACTAGGTATTGGAAACCGACGATCGAATCTCGGGCAAGTAACATACCGATGACAAAGGGAACAACGTATGTTGTTATGCGGTCTGACCGATAAAGATCTTCGTAGAATATGTAGGAGCCAATATGGGAATCCAGGTCCCGCTATTGGTTATTGACCGGAGACGTGTCTCGGTCATGTCTACATTGTTCTCGAACCCGTAGGGTCCGCACGCTTAAGGTTACGATGACAGTTATATTATGAGTTTATGCATTTTGATGTACCGAAGGTTGTTCGGAGTCCCGGATGTGATCACGGACATGACGAGGAGTCTTGAAATGGTCGAGACGTAAAGATTGATATATTGGAAGCCTATATTTGGATATCGGAAGTGTTCCGGGTGAAATCGGGATTTTACCGGAATACCGGGAGGGTTACCGGAACCCCCCGGGAACCATATGGGCCATCATGGGCCTTAGTGGAAAGGAGAAAGGAGCAGCCCAAGGGGGCTGCGCGCCTCCCCCCTTCCCCTAGTCCTATTAGGACTAGGAGAGGTGGCCGGCCACCCCTCTCCCTCTTTCCCCCTTGGGAATCCTAGTTGGAATAGGATTGGGGGGGGGGGAGTCCTACTCCCGGTAGGAGTAGGACTCCTCCTGCGCCTCTCCCTCTTGGCCGGCGCCCCCTCCCCCCTTGGCTCCTTTATATATGGAGGCAGGGGCACCTCTAAACACAGAAGTTGACACAAGTTGATCCACGTGATCGATTCCTTAGCCGTGTGCGGTGCCCCCTGCCACCATATTCCTCGATAATACTGTAGCGGAGTTTAGGCGAAGCCCTGCTGCTGTAGTTCATCAAGATCGTTACCACGCCGTCATGCTGACGAAACTCTTCCCCGACACTTTGCTGGATCGGAGTCCGGGGATCGTCATCGGGCTGAACGTGTGCTCGAACTCGGAGGTGCCGTAGTTTTGGTGCTTGATCGGTTGGATCGAGAAGACGTACGACTACTTCCTCTACGTCGTGTCATCGCTTCCGCAGTCGGTCTGCGTTGGGTACGTAGACAATACTCTCCCCTCGTTGCTATGCATCACATGATCTTGCGTGTGCGTAGGAAATTTTTTGAAATTACTATGAAACCCAACAATTAACATGACTAGTGGGACCAGCTCAAAAATATATTTTCCAAAAATATATAATCAATAGACTGTAAAAGGCCAAAGCCTAGAGATAAAACGGCTGAATTATTGGGCTTGGCCCATGTAGCCCAACAGAATTCGTAGGAATAATAATAATAATAAAAGGCCGAATTGTTGGGCTAGGCCCATGTAGAAAATCGAATTGGATCGGGCTGAATCTTGTGCCACGTCAGATTGCCACGCTGGATGCCTACATGGCCTGGGGAGGTTGCTAATGACCAAAACACCACTGTAGACGTATTTTGGTCATAAACGTCTTCGACCATTCCAGAAGAAAGGTCGCTATAGTCAGTTTATGACGGCCAGCTTTTGACCTTATGTTTTTGGTCACAAAAAGGTCACAAATGGAAATTTCTGACCATTCAGTGACCAATAGTGGTGGTCACAAGTTGACATATTTCTTGTAGTGCATGCAAGCAATCAATCCGTTGGGCTATTCCTATAAATGTCACAAACAGCCCTAGAGTTCGTACTAGAATAACACCTTAAGACACAAATCAACCAAAACCCTAATGTCACCTAGATACTCCAATGTCACCTCAAGTATCCGTGGGTATGATTATACGATATGCATCACACAATCTCAGATTCATCTATTCAACCAACACATAGAACCTCACAGAGTGCCCCAAAGTTTCTACCGAAGAATCACGACGAAAACGTGTGCCAACCCCTATGCATAGGTTCATGGGCGGAACCCGCAAGTTGATCACCAAAACATACATCAAGTGAATCACGTGATATCCCATTGTCACCACAGATACACACGGCAAGACATACATGAAGTGTTCTCAAATCTTTAAAGACTCAAGCCAATAAGATAACTTCAAAGGGGAAACTCAATTCATTACAAGAGAGTAGAGGGGGGAGAAAACATCATAAGATCCAACTATAATAGCAAAGCTCGCGATACATCAAGATCGTACCATCTCAAGAACACGAGAGAGAGAGAGAGAGAGAGAGAGATCAAACACATAGCTATTGGTACATACCCTCAGCCTCGAGGGAGAACTACTCCCTCCTCGTAATGGAGAGCACCGGGATGATGAAGATGGCCACCGGAGAGGGATTTCCCCCTCCGGCAGGGTGCCGGAACGGGTCTAGATTGGTTTTCGGTGGCTACGGAGGCTTCTAGTAGCAGAACTCCCGATCTATTGTGCTCCCCGATCGTTGTTTGGGTATATGGAGATATATAGGCGGAAGAAGTACGTCAGGGGAGCCACGAGGGTGGAGGGCGCGCCCAGGGGGGTAGGCGCCCCCTTCCTCGTGGCTTCCTCATTGCTTCCCTTATGTGGACTCCAAGTCTCCCGGGTTGCTTTACTTCCAAAAATAAGTTCCGTGAAGTTTCAGGTCAATTGGACTCCGTTTGATTTTCCTTTTCCGCGATACTCTAAAACAAGGAAAAAACAGAAACTAGCACTGGGCTCTAGGTTAATAGGTTAGTCCCAAAAATCATATAAAATAGCATATAAATGCATATAAAACATCCAAGGTTGATAATATAATAGCATGGAACAATAAAAAATTATAGATATGTTGGAGACGTATCAGCATCCCCAAGCTTAATTTCTGCTCATCCTCGAGTAGGTAAATGATAAAAACAGAATTTTTGATGTGGGATGCTACCTAACATATTTCTTTAAGTAATTCTATTCATTTTGGCATGAATGTTAAGATCCATAAGATTCAAGACAAATTTTAATATTGACATAAAAGTAATAATACTTCAACCATACTAACTAAGCAATCATGTCTTCTCAAAATAACATGGCCAAAGAAAGTTCATCCCTACAAAATCATATAGTTTGGTCATGCTCCATTTTTGTCACACAAGAATGCTCTCATCATGCACAACCCCGATGACAAGCCAAGAAATTGTTTCATACTTTAGTAATCTCAAACTTTTTTCAACTTTCACGCAATACATGAGTGTGAGCCATGGATATAACACTATGGGTGGAATAGAATATAATGAGAGGGTTATGTGGAGAAGACAAAAAGGAGAAAGTCTCACATCGACGCGGCTAATCAATGGGCTAGGGAGATGCCCATCAATTGATGTCAATGCAAGGAGTAGGGGTTGCCATGCAACGGATGCACTAGAGCTATAAATGTATGAAAGCTCAACAAAAGAAACTAAGTGGGTGTGCATCCAACTTGCTTGCTCACGAAGACCTAGGGCACTTGAGGAGGCCCATTGTTGGAATATACAAGCCAAGTTCTATAATGAAAAATTCGCACTAGTATATGAAAGTGACAAAACAAGAGACCCTCTATCATGAGGATTATGGCGCTACTTTGAAGCACAAGTGTGTCAAAGGATAGTAGCATTGTCCCTTCTCTCTTTTTCTCTCATTTTTTGGGCCTTCTCTTTTTTATGGCCTTTCTCTTTTGGGGGGGGGCTTCTCTTTTTTATGGATTTTCTCTCTTTTTTTATTCCTCACTTGGGACAATGCTCTAGAAAATGATGATCATCACACTTCTATTTATTTACAACTCAAAGATTACAACTCGATACTAGAACAAGATATGACTCTATATGAATGCCTCCAGTGGTGTACCGGGATTGCGATGAATCAAGTGTGACATGTATAAAAAATTATGAACGGTGGGTTTGCCACAAATACGATGTCAACTACATGATCATGCAAAGCAATATGACAATGATGATGCGTGTCATAATAAGCGGAACGGTGGAAAGTAGCATGGCAGTATATCTCAGAATGGCTATGGAAATGCCATAATAGGTAGGTATGGTGGCTGTTTTGAGGAAGATATAAGGAGGTTTATGTGTGAAAGAGCGTATCATATCACGGGGTTTGGATGCACCGGCGAAGTTTGCACCAACTCTCAATGTGAGAAAGGGCAATGCACGGTACCGAAGAGGCTAGCAATGATGGAAGGGTGAGAGTGCGTATAATCCATGGACTCAACATTAGTCATAAAGAACTCACATACTTATTGCAAAAATCTACAAATCATCAAAAACCTCGGCACTACGCGCATGCTCCTAGGGGGATAGATTGGTAGGAAAATACCATCGCTCGTCCCCGACCGCCACTAATAAGGAAGACAATCAAATAACACCTCATGTTTCAAATTTGTTACACAACGTTTACCATACGTGCATGCTACGGGACTTGCAAACTTCAACACAAGTATTTCTCAATTTCACAACTACCCAACTAGCACGACTTTGATATTATTACCTCCATATCTCAAAATAATCATCAAGCATCAAACTTCTTTTAGTATTCAATGCACTTATATGAAAGTTTTTATTATATCCCTCTTGGATGCCCATCATATTAGGACTAGTTTCATAACCAAAGCAAACTACCATGTTGTTCTAAAGACTCTCAAAATAATATAAGTGAAGCATGAGAGTTCATCTATTTCTTCAAAACAAAACCACCACCGTGCTCTAAAAAGATATAAGTGAAGTACTAGAGCAAATGACAAACTACTCCGAAAGATATAAGTGAAGATCAATGAGTAGTCGAATAATTATGTAGCTATGTGAAGACTCTCTAACATTTAAGAATTTCAGATCTCGGTATTTTATTCAAACATCAAGCAAAACTAAAGTAAATAAAATGACGCTCCAAGCAAAACACATATCATGTGGTGAATACAAATATAGCTCCAAGTAAAGTTACCGATGAACAAAGACGAAAGAGGGGATGCCTTCCGGGGCATCCCCAAGCTTAGGCCCTTGCCACTCCTTATTCTATAGTCCATCGAATCTTTACCCAAAACTTGAAAACTTCACAACACAAAACTTAACAGAAAACTCGTAAGCTCTGTTAGTATAAGAAAATAAATCACCACTAAGGTACTGTTGTGAACTCATTCTTTATTTATATTGGTGTTAAACCTACTGTATTCCAACTTCTCTATGGTTTATAAACTCTTTTACTAGCCATAGATTCATTAAAATAAGCAAACAACACATCAAAAACAGAATCTGTCAAAAACAGAACAGTATGTAGTAATCTGGATCAAACGTATACTTCTGGAACTCATAAAATTCTCAAATAAATTTCTGGACGTGAGTAATTTATCTATTAATCATCTGCAAAAAGAATTAACTAAATAACACTCTCCAATAAAAAATGACAGCAATTCTCGTGAGTGCTAAAGTTTCTGTTTTTTACAGCAAGATCAACAAGACTTTCCCCAAGTCTTCCCAACGGTACTACTTGGCACAAACACTAATTAAAAGCATAAAACCACATATAAACAGAGTCTAGATGAATTATTTATTACTAAACAGGAACAAAAATCAAGGAACAAAAATAAAGTTGGGTTGCCTCCCAACAAGCGCTATCATTTAACGCCCCTAGCTAGGCATGATGATTTCAACGATGCTCACATAAAAGATAAGAATTGTAACATAAAGAGAGCATCATGAAGAATATCACTAACACATTTAAGTCTAACCCACTTCCTATGCATAAGGATTTCGTGTGCAAACAACTTGTGGGAACAAGAATCAACTTGCATAGGAAGGTAAAACAAGCATAACTTCAAGATTTTAAGCACATATAGAGAAAACTTGATATTATTGCAATTCCTACAAGCATATATTCCTCCCTCATAATAATTTTCAGTAGCATCATGAATAAATTCAAGAATATAACCATCACCTAAAGCATTTTTCTCATGATCTACAAGCATAGAAATTTTATTACTCTCCACACAAGCAAAATTCTTCTCATGAATAATAGTGGGAGCAAACTCAACAAAATAATTATCATGTGAGGCATAATCCAATTGAAAACTAAAATCATGATGACAAGTTTCATGGATATCATTATTCTTTATAGCATACAAGTCATCACAATAATCATCATAGATAGCAACTTTGTTCTCATAATCAATTGGAACATCTTCCGGAATAGTGGATTCATCACAAAATAAAGTCACGACCTCTCCAAATCCACTTTCATCAATATAATCATCATAAATAGGAGGCATGCTTTCATCATAATAAATTTTCTCATCAAAACTTGGGGGCAAAATATCATCTTCATCAAACATAGCTTCCCCAAGCTTGTGGCTTTGCATATCATTAGCATCATGGATATTCAAGGAATTCATACTAACAGCATTGCAATCATGCTCATCATTCAAAGATTTAGTGCCATACATTTTAATGCATTCTTCTTCTAGCACTTGGGCACAATTATCGGAATCCTTATTTTCACGAAAGATATTAAAAAGATGAAGCATATGAGGTATCCTCGATTCCATTTTTTTGTAGTTTTCTTTTATAAACTAAACTAGTGCTAAAACAAGAAACAAAAAGATTCGATTGCAAGATCTAAAGATATACCTTCAAGCGCTAACCACCCCGGCAACGGAGCCAGAAAAGAGCTTGATGTCTACTACACAACCTTCTTATTGTAGACGTTGTTGGGCCTCCAGGTGCAGAGGTTTGTAGGACAGTAGCAAATTTCCCTCAAGTGGATGACCTAAGATTTATCAATCCGTAGGAGGCGTAGGATGAAGATGGTCTCTCTCAAGCAACCCTGCAACCAAATAACAAAGAGTCTCTTGTGTCCCCAACACACCTAATACAATTGTAAGTTGTATAGGTGCACTAGTTCTGTGAAGAGATGGTGATACAAGTGGTATATGGATGGTAGATAATAGTTTTTGTAATATGAAAATATAAAAACAGCAAGGTAACGAATGATAAAAGTGAGCGTACACGGTATTGCAATGCGTTGGAACAAGGCCTAGGGTTCATACTTTCACTAGTGCAAGTCCTCTCAACAATAATAACATAATTGGATCATATAACTATCCCTCAACATGCAACAAAGAGTCACTCAAAAGTCACTAATAGCGGAGAACAAACGAAGAGATTATGGTAGGGCACGAAACCACCTCAAAGTTATTCTTTCCAATCAATCCGTTGGGCTATTCCTATAAGTGTCACAAACAGCCCTAGAGTTCATACTAGAAACACCTTAAGACACAAATCAACCAAAACCCTAATGTCACCTAGATACTCCAATGTCACCTCAAGTATCCGTGGGTATGATTATATGATATGCATCACACAATCTCGGATTCATCTATTCAACCAACGCATAGAACCTCATAGAGTGCCCCAAAGTTCCTACCGGAGAATCACGACGAAAATGTGTGCCAACCCCTATGCATAGGTTCATGGGCAAAACCCGCAAGTTGATCACCAAAACATACATCAAGTGAATCACGTGATATCCCATTGTCACCAGAGATACACACGGCAAGACATACATCAAGTGTTCTCAAATCTTTAAATACTCAATCCGATAAGATAACTTCAAAGGGGAAACTCAATTCATTACAAGAGAGTAGAGGGGAGAGAAAACATCATAAGATCCAACTATAATAGCAAAGCTCACGATACATCAAGATCGTACCACCTCAGTAACACGAGAGAGAGATCAAACACATAGCTACTGGTACATAGCCTTAGCCCCGAGGGAGAACTACTCCCTCCTCGTCATGGAGAGCACTGAGATGATGAAGATGGCCACCGGAGAGGGATTTCCCCCTCCGGCTGGGTGCCAGAACGGGTCTAGATTGGTTTTCGGTGGCTACGGAGGCTTCTGGCGACAGAACTCCCTATCTATTGTGCTCCCGATCGTTTTTTTGGGTATATGGAGATATATATGCGGAAGAAGTATGTCAAGGGAGCCACGAGGGGCCCACGAGGGTGGAGGGCGCGCCTAGGGGGGTATGCGCCCCCTGCCTCGTGGCTTCCTCGTTGCTTCCCTCACGTGGACTCCAAGTCTCCCGGGTTACTTTCCTTCCAAAAATAAGTTCCGTGAAGTTTCAGGTCAATTGGACTCCGTTTGATTTTCCTTTTCTACGATACTCTAAAACAAGGAAAAAACATAAACTGGCACTGGGCTCTAGGTTAATAGGTTAGTCCCAAAAATCATATAAAAAATCATATAAATGCATATAAAACATCCAAGGTTGATAATATAATAGCATGGAACAATAAAAAATTATAGATACGTTGGAGACGTATCAGGCCTCCCCCAGCATCTGGTCGTGTGAAGCTAAGCATTGACAGGTCTATTCAAAATGGTGTCATTGGCACATGTATGATCTTAAGAGATCATGATGGTAGCATCATTTTCAGCTCTTGTAGGCATTTACTTTCTTGCAAATATGCGCTTGAGACTGATATTCTTGCTATACGGGGAAGGGGACTCATGCTGTTGGAGAACGTTGCAGAAAACAAAAAATTTCCTACGGTTTCACCAAGATCCATCTAGGAGTTCATCTAGCAAAGAGTGATTAGATGCATCTACGTACCTTGCAGATCACGAGCGGAAGCGTTCAAAGAACGGGGATGAGGGAGTCGTACTCGACGTGATTCGAATCACCGAAGATCCTAGCATCGAACGGACGGCACCTCCGCGTTCAACACACGTACGGAACAACCACGTCTCCTCCTTCTTGATCCAGCAAGGGGGAAGGAGAGGTTGAGGGAGATGGCTCTAGCAGCAGCACGACGGCGTGGTGATGATGGAGCTGCAGTACTCCGGCAGGGCTTCGCCAAGCACTATGGAGGAGGAGGAGGTGTTGGAGAGGGAGAGGGAGGCACCAAAGGCAAAAGGTAAGAAGTCCTCCATATCCCCCACTATATATAGGAGGGCCAAGGGGGGGGCGCCGGCCCTAGGAGATCCAATCTCCTAGGGGGGTGCGGCCAAGGGGGAGGAATCCCTCCTCCCCAAGGCACCTAGGAGGTGCCTTCCCCTCCTAGGACTCTTCCTCCTTGAAACCCTAGGCGCATGGGCCTCTTGGGGCTGGTACCCTTGGCCCATGTAGGCCAAGGAGCACCCCCTACATCCCATGTGGCCCCTTGGGACAGGTGGCCCCACCCGGTGGACCCCCGGGACCCTTCCGGTGGTCCCGGTACAATACCGATGACCCCGAAACTTGTCCCGATGGCCGAAATAGGACTTCCCATATATAAATCTTTACCTCCGAACCATTTCGGAACTCCTCGTGACGTCCGGGATCTCATCCGGGACTCCGAACAACATTCGGGTTACTGCATATACATATCCCTACAACCCTAGCGTCACCGAACCTTAAGTGTGTAGACCCTACGGGTTCGGGAGACATGCAGACATGACCGAGATCGCTCTCCGGTCAATAACCAACAACGGGATCTGGATACCCATGTTGGCTCCCACATGCTCCTCGATGATCTCATCGGATGAACCACGATGTCGAGGATTCAAACAACCCCGTATACAATTCCCTTTGTCAATCGGCATGTTACTTGCCCGAGATCCGATCGTCGGTATCCCAATACCTCATTCAATCTCGTTACCGGCAAGTCACTTTACTCGTACCGTAATGCATGATCCCGTGACCAGACACTTGGTCACTTTGAGCTCATTATGATGATGCATTACCGAGTGGGCCCAGTGATACCTCTCCGTCATACGGAGTGACAAATCCCAGTCTTGATCCATGTCAACCCAACAGACACTTTCGGAGATACCCGTAGCATACCTTTATAGTCACCCAGTTACGTTGTGACGTTTGGCACACCCAAAGCACTCCTACGGTATCCGGGAGTTACACGATCTCATGGTCTAAGGAAAAGATACTTGACATTGGAAAACTCTAGCAAACGAACTATACGATCTTGTGCTATGTTTAGGATTGGGTCTTGTCCATCACATCATTCTCCTAATTATGTGATCTCGTTATCAATGACATCCAATGTCCATAGTCAGGAAACCATGACTATCTGTTGATCAACGAGCTAGTCAACTAGAGGCTTACTAGGGACATGTTGGTGTCTATTATTCACACATGTATTACGATTTCCGGATAACACAATTATAGCATGAATAAAGACAATTATCATGAACAAGGAAATATAATAATAAAGCTTTTATTATTGCCTCTAGGTCATATTTCCAACACATGCTTGCCCTGAAGTGGAGCAACCTATCATCTATAAGTAATCTGATAGCCTGGAAGCTGTCAAGAGGGTGCAAAGTGGAGATATCAGTAGATCAAAGTATGCCTTTCTGATAAAGGAGATCAAAGATAGTTTGATGGAGCATAATTTGTGTATTACTCATGTTTCCAACAAAAAACTTTGTTAGTCGTTTCTTGGCGAATTTTGGAAGATCACAATATCGAACTGTTGTGTGGCTTGGGTCTGTTCCAAATGAACTACTAGACATTGTTGTTGTGGTTGTAATCTTTGATTTGGGTAATACAAGTATTATCTCGCAAAAAATTGTCTTCACTTCCGTTGAATCTTTTGTCTGTCTAACCTTTGCTTCGATTCATGCTAAGAAGAGTTGTGAAGTTATCTTTATCAACTTTGGGCCCACACTTTTGTTAGTGGGATGATTTTGGCTCATTACCTTTCTGTGCCTGATTTTGATTTTCTTTCCTGGCTTATCCCTTCACAAATTTTTAGGCGGTAGTTCATTCTTTGAGTGGAGAGTGCAGTGGAGAGGGAGAGAGAGAGGGAGAGGGAGAGGGAAATGGAAGAGAGCGATTTACATGGCGATTTCTACAATGGATCCCATGGCGGCTATGAGCTCCCGATCCTTTCATTCTTGAATTATTTTTTCCAGACCATTGATTTTGAGTTCCTATAAGTGATTTGTTTTTGTTGGCATAGTTTCCCTTTTATTTTAGCTGACTCGCTATTTCTGGATCCAGTTCTTTGATTCCCCATTTCCCTATTCATGTAGTTGTGCGATTTTGCACTTGGTGACAATCTAGGTGTGTGATTTGCGCCTGGCTTTTTTACTTATGTAGCTTTATTAGTTGTGTAATTCAAGGATATTTATGAGCTTGTGGTTGTTGATGATTTTTGTGAGCCCGCATTGTTCTTTGAAAATCTCGAACCGGTAAGGAGGTGAAGGAGTTCATGTAGTTAGATCCTCCCTCCACTACAATTTGTAGGTTCACTATCTTTGTCGTCTACACTAATAATTGTTGGAAATATTCCCTAGAGGCAATAATATTTGTATTATATATATTTCTATATTTCTATATTCATAATTATAGAGTTTATATTCTATGCTATAACTGCTATGATCCTGGGATATGCGGTTCAATCGAAAATTCATATACATGTAAGGTTATAGTCTTGTCTCTAGGACTAGCTCAAGTCTTGTTGGTGATCACATTTTCCAGATCTTAGAATATTGTTAAAGTGTAACGATGGTCCTAAAACAACATTGAGATTGTGACGTTGGAGGAACAATTATATTGAATCGATGCAATCTTGTCTGTTATGAATTGAGTTAATATCGTCTGTAATCAATTATAATAACTTGGAGTGTTAGTGTGTGAATTTGCTCCTTGGACCATGAGAGTACCGTAGTCACTACTTACCATACGGTGGGCTTTGGGGTTGCTCAAACGCCACCTGTAACACAGTGATCACAATGACAAGTTACATGTTGATCGAAAAGTTTGACAAGGGACTAGATAGCTCAAGAGTGAGATTTGCTCCTTAGACGATGGAAAGATATTATTAGGGCCCTCTCGGTATGATGGCATCAGTCACCGTTTGGTCAGACACAGGTGACTACGTCATAGGGATGCCGGAATGCATAACGGCAAAGAAGAACAAAACCAGTGACGAGGATTTTAGTATAGTGAGCATGGTGGTGACTCTTGAGGATACCGATGCATCTTGGATTTTGTGAAGTATCGCAAAGCAAAGGGATTATCACATGATAAAAAAAGGTTCACTTGAATATCATTCGTGTGCTCGTAGGGATCGATATAGACGTCCAGAGTTCCGTTGTTGGTCATTGAACGAACAATTTCGTTCATGCCTATGAGTTACCGAACCTACATGATCACAAGCTTAAGAAAATCAGGATTTGTTGAGTGTTAGTAGGACGGGAGTAATGAGATTATATCTTTGGAATTGTTTCATTGATATACGGAATAGTTTCGACAGGATCCAGAAGCATTTCAGGGTCACCGGAAGGGTTTCAGTGAATATTGGGTAGGGTATTACCGATAAATAATATATAGGTCGAAAATGTTTCCGGGATGTTAAATTATATATATATATATGTATATAATATATAATGGTCTGAAAATATTTAGAACTATTTTATATTTATTTAATATCAACGGGTACTAAAAGGCCAAGAGGTGGAAGACAACTTGGGCCAAAAAGGCCCAAGTGGAAAAGTGCCTCCTTCCTTTGGGGAAGGGGAGGAGTCACACTCCTCCTCCCCTAGGCCGGTGCACCAAGGGGAAGTCCCCCTTGGTGGCGGCCCTCCCTCTCCCTCCAACCTATATATACTAGGGATTTAAATCTTTTGTATACACAAGTTTTGGAGCCTACTCTAGTTCAAGTTGGTCCTACTTGACTAATTAGAGCTAGGCTAATCCTTTTGTCCTCATAATTAGAAGCCCAATATGGTTCTAATATCCTCCATCTAATTCTCCGGAGACGATTAGCTCTGGAGGACGAAGCGATGTCGGATCGTGAAGGATGCACGCTTGCAACCAAGTAGAGATGTCGTGCTTTCGATCTTCGGTTCAAGGGACTGTTCATGGGTGATACCTCTCTGTCGTATCTATAATTTTTGATTGTTCCATGCCAATATTATTCAACTTTCATATACTTTTTGGCAACTTTTTATATTATTTTTGGGACTAACATATTGATCCAGTGCCCAGTGCCAGTTCCTGTCTGTTGCATGTTTTTGGTTTCGCAGAATATCCATATCAAACAGAGTCCAAACGGGATAAAAACGGACGGAGCTTATTTTTGGAAAATATGGAAAATTCGGAAGGAAAATCAACGCGAACCAATGCCCGAGGTGGTCACGAGGCAGGGGGGCGCCCCCCCTAGGGCACGCCCCCTACCCTCATGAGCCCACCGAAAGGCGGTTGACGCTCTTATTTTGCCGCAAGAAAGCTAATATTCGGAGAAAAATCACGGCGAAGGTTTTAGGCCAATCGGAATTACGGATCTCCATATATATACGAAACGATGAAACAGAGCCAGAGGAGAACGCAGAACCAGAGAGAAACAGAGAGATAGATCCAATCTCGGAGGGGCTCTCGCCCCTCCCATGCCATGGAGGCCAAGGACCAGAGGGGAAACCCTTTTCCCATCTAGGGAGGAGGTCAAGGAAGAAGAGGAAGAAGGGGGCCCCTCTCCCCCTCTCCTCCGGTGGCGCTGGAACGCCGCCTGGCCATCATCATCATCACCACGATCTACACCAACACCTCCGCCATCTTCACCAACATCTCCATCACCTTCCCCCCTCTATCTACAGCGGTCCACTCTCCCGCAACCCGCTGTACCCTCTACTTGAACATGGTGCTTTATGCTCCATATTATTATCCAATGATGTGTTGCCATCCTATGCTGTCTGAGTAGATTTTCGTTGTCCTATCGGTGGTTGATGAATTGCTATGATTGATTTAATTTGCTTGTGGTTATGTTGCTGTCCTTTGGTGCCCATCATATGATTTCGCGCGTGGATCACACCCTAGGGTTAGTTGTATGTTGATAGGACTATGTATTGGAGGGCAAGAGTGACAGAAGCTTCAACTTAGCATAGAAATTGATGCATACGGGATTGAAGGGGGACCAATATATCTTAATGCTATGGTTGGGTTTTACCTTAATGAACATTAGTAGTTGCGGATGCTTGCTAATAGTTCCAATCATAAGTGCATAGAATTCCAAGTCGGGGATGACATGCTAGCAGTGGCCTCTCCCACATAATACTTGCTATCGGTCTAGTAAAGTAGTCAATTGCTTAGGGGCAATTTCGCAAGTCCTACCACCACTTTTCCACACTCGCTATATTTACTTTATTGTTTCTTTATCTAAACAGCCCCTACTTTTTATTTACGTACTCTTTATTATCTTGCAAACCTATCCAACAACACCTACAAAGTACTTCTAGTTTTATACTTGTTCTAGGTAAAGCGAACATCAAGCATGCATAGAGTTGTATCGGTGGTCGACAGAACTTGAGGGAATATTTGTTCTACCTTTAGCTCCTCGTTGGGTTTGACACTCTTACTTATCGAAAACTATTGCGATCCCCTGTACTTGTGGGTTATCAAGACCTTTTTCGGGCGCCGTTGCCGGGGAGCAATAGCGTGGGGTGAATATTCTCGTGTGTGCTTGTTTGCTTTATCACTATGTAATTTTTATTTGCTATTCTTAGTTGTTTTCTATGTTTAGTTATGGGTAGGAAACACAAAATAAAAAAAATAGTTGTACCTACTGAACCAATGGTTGAAGAACCACTCAAAATCTATCACACCCCTAAAGCTTATTACTTGGATCATCTTCGATCCCTATGTGCTCGTGCTGAAACCCCAACTAGCTTAGTTGAGGGCAAATCTTTAGATGAGCATGCTTGTTATGTGCAACACCGTATATCTGAAAAAGGGAAACTATTATGGGGTCAAATTCAACGTTTGCAATGCTATGCTTGAAATTTATGTGAAATATATGATTTTACTTGTTGTTCTGAAAACCCTAAGAAGCACCTTCCCTACCAATGTGAGTTTATTGATAATGGAATCTTATCTTCATATGCTAAAGGTGTTTATAATTACTATGATGTTCAACAAATTGAAGAATTTGTTGCTTTTAAGGGTGCTTTTGAAATTGCTTCTTTGATTGAAAAGTATGATGCTACTCTTCACAAATCTGAAAATTTTGCTATACGTAAATATTGCTATGATAATTACGCTTCTAATACCTATGTTAAACAATATATTGAGGAATACTCCGCTGTCCAAGAAGAGAATAATATTTTGCAGGAGTCTATGGAAGAAGAAATTGATGAAACTGTGAGCTCATTGGATGAAAAAGATAAGGAGGAGAGCGAAGAACAAAAGGAGGAAGAGCGGATTGATCACCCGTGCCCACCTTATAATGAGAGTAACTCTTCAACTCATACATTGTTTAATTACCCTTCGTGCTTACCGAAGGATGATTGCTATGATGACTGTTATGATCCCTACGATTCTTTTGAAATATCCCTTTTTGATGATGCTTGCTATGCTTATGGCCAAGATGCCAATATGAATTATGTTTATGGAGACGAACTTGCTATAGTTCCTTATGTTAAACATGAAATTGTTGCTATTGCACCCACGCATGATAGTCCTATTATCTTTTTGAATTCTCCCGACTACACTATATCGGAGAAGTTTGCACTTATTAAGGATTATATTGATGGGTTGCCTTTTACCGTTGCACATGATGATTTTGATGAATATAATATGCATGTGCTTGCTGCTCCTACTTGCAATTATTATGAGAGAGGAACTATATCTCCACCTCTCTATGTTTCCAATATGATAAAATTGCAAGAAACTATTTATACTATGCATTGGCCTTTACTAGGTGTGCATGAATTGTTCTTTTATGACATGCCGATGCATAGGAAGAGAATTAGACTTCATCATTAGATGATATATATTACTTTGTGCTCACTACTAAATTACAAATCATTGCTAATTAAAATTGGCTTTGATATACCTTGGGATCCGGGTGGATTCATTACTTGAGCACTATATGCCTAGCTTAATGGCTTTAAAGAAAGCGCTGCCAGGGAGACAACTCAGAAGTTTTAGAGAGTCATTTATTTCTGTTGAGTGCTTTCATATAGTTTAAAAACAACAAAAATAAAGAGGGGAACCCAAAACTTTTCAAAAAGGAAAGTGAAAGTGAGAAAGACAAGCACTGTTGAAGTGGGAGAGCTCCTTGAACTTTGTTCATGCTCACGGCAACTTTGTGAATCTTGCTTACAGAAACTTTTCAATAAAAATAATTATCCCCTTGTACAATTCCATTGTATTATAAAAATAATGTGCCAAGGTTTGCCTTTAGGATGTTTACATTTGCTTGATGGTTTGTACGGTGCAGGACAGAAACTTTGGTTGTAGTGCACGATTTTACATTTTTATCTGGAATGTCAAATGGTTCTGATTCTTTTTGCAATGTCTTGATGTACAAATTGTTTATTTTTCCTAATTTTGGAAGAATTTTTCAAGTATCAGAAGTATGGTGAATGTTCAGATTTCTACAGACTGTTCTGTTTTAGACAGATTCTGTTTTTGATGCATAGTTTGCTTGTTTTGATGAACCTATCAATTTATATCAGTGGATTAAGCCACGAAAAAGTTATATTACAGTAGACACAATGCAAAAACAAAATATGAATTGGTTTACAACAGTACCTAGAGTAGTGATTTGCTTTATTATACTAACGGATCTTACCGAGTTTTCTGTTGAAGTTTTGTGTGGATGAAGTGTTCGATGATTGAGAAGGTTTCGATGTGAGAAGAAGGAAGAGAGGCAAGAGCTCAAGCTTGGGGATTCCCGAGGTACCCCAAGTAAATATTCAAGGAGACTCAAGCGTCTAAGCTTGGGGATGCTGGGGAGGCATCCCCTCTTTCTTCAACAAATATCGGTATGTTTTCAGGATTCGTTTCGTTCATGCGATATGTGCAATCTTGGAGCGTCTTTTGCATTTAGGTTTTTATTTTTATTTTATGCACCATGCTGGTATGAGATAGTCCTTGGTTGATTTATAGAATGCTCTTTGCACTTCACTTATATCTTTTGAGTATGGCTTTATAGAATGCTCCATGTGCTTCACTTATATCATTTGAAGTTTGGATTGCCTGTTTCTCTTCACTTAGACAACCGCCATTTGTAGAATGCTCTTTTGCTTCACTTATATTTGTTAGAGCACGGGCACATATGTTGTAGAAAGAATTAAACTCTCTTGCTTCACTTATATCTATTTAGAAAGATCACAGGAACTGGTCATTCACATGGTTAGTCATAAAATCCTACATAAAACTTGTAGATCGCTGAATATGATATGTTTGATTCCTTGCAATAGTTTTGCGATATAAGGATGATGATATTAGAGTCATGCTAGTCGGGTAATTGTGAAATTGAGAAATACTTGTGTTGAAGTTTGTGATTCCCGTAGCATGCACGTATGGTGAACCGTTATGTGATAAAGTCGGAGCATGATTTATTTATTGATTGTCTTCCTTATAAGTGGCGGTCGAGGACGAGCGATGGTATTTTCCTACCAATCTATCCCCCTAGGAGCATGCGCGTAGTACTTTGTTTCAATGACTAATAGATTTTTGCAATAAGTATGTGAGTACTTTATGACTAATGTTGAGTCCATGGATTATACGCACTCTCACCCTTCCACCATTGCTAGCCTCTCTAGTACTGCGCAACTTTCGCCGGTACCATAAACCCACCATATACCTTCCTCAAAACAACCACCATACCTACCTATCATGGCATTTCCATAGCCATTCCGAGTGTATTGCCATGCAACTTCCATCATCATCATATACATGACTTGAGCATTCATTGTCATATTGCTTTGCATGATTGTAAGATAGCTAGCATGATGTTTTCATGGCTTGTCCATTTTTTGATGTCATTGCTACGCTAGATCATTGCACATCCCGATACACCGCCGGAGGCATTCATATAGAGTCATATCTTTGTTCTAGATATCGAGTTGTAATATTGAGTTGTAAGTAAATAAAAGTGTGATGATCATCATTATTAGAGCATTGCCCCAGTGAGGAAAGGATGATGGAGACTATGATTCCCACACAAGTCGGGATGAGACTCCGGACGAAAAAATATAAAAAAATAATATAAAAAAGAGAAAGGCCAAAAAAAGAGAGAAGGCCCAAAAAAAGAAAACAAAAAAATGAGAGAAAAAGAGAGAAGGGGCAATGTTACTATCCTTTTTCCACACTTATGCTTCAAAGTAGCACCATGTTCTTCATATAGAAAGTCTCTTGAGTTATCACTTTAATATACTATTGGGAATTTTCATTATAGAACTTGGCTTGTATATTCCGATGATGGGCTTCCTCAAATGCCCGAGGTCTTCATGAGCAAGCAAGTTGGATGCACACCCACTTAGTTTCAGTAGGAGCTTTCATACACTTATAGCTCTAGTGCATCCGTTGCATGGCAATCCCTACTCACTCACATTGATATCTATTGATGGGCATCTCCATAGCCCGTTGATACGCCTAGTTGATGTGAGACTATCTTCTCCCTTTTGTCTTCTCCACCATCATATTCTATTCCACCTATAGTGCCATGCCCATGGCTCACGCTCATGTATTGCGTGAAAGTTAAAAGGTTTGAGAACGTCAAAAGTACGAAACAATTGCTTGGCTTGTCATCGGGGTTGTGCATGATGTGAATATTTTGTGTGGTGAAGATGGAGCATAGCCAGACTATATGATTTTGTAGGGATGAGCTTTCTTTGGCTATGTTATTTCAATAAGACATAATTGCTTGGTTGGTATGCTTGAAGTATTATTGTTTTTATGTCAAAGGATAGATTATTGCTTTGAATCACTCGTGTCTTAATATTCATGCCATGATTAGACATATGATCAAGATTATGCTAGGTAGCATTCCACATAAAAAATTATCTTTTTTATCATTTACCTACTCGAGGACGAGCAGGAATTAATCTTGGGGATGCTGATACGTCTCCGTCGTATCTCTAATTTTTGATTGTTCCATGCCAATATTATTCAACTTTGATATACTTTTTGGTAACTTTTAATATTATTTTTGGGACTAACATATTGATCCAGTGCCCAGTGCCAGTTCCTGTCTGTTGCATGTTTTTGGTTTCGTAGAATATCCATATCAAAAGGAGTCCAAACGGGATAAAAATGGATGGAGCTTATTTTTGGAAAATATGGAAAATTCGGAAGGAAAATCAACGCGAACCAGTGCCCGAGGTGGTCACGAGGCAGGGGGGGCGCCCCCCATATGGCGCGCCCCCTACCCTCGTGAGCCCACTGAAAGGCGGTTGACGCTCTTCTTTTGCCGCAAGAAAGCTAATATTGGGAAAAAAATCACGGCGAAGGTTTCAGGCCAATCGGAGTTACGGATCTCCATATATACTAGAGGAGAACGCGGAACCAGAGGGAAACAGAGAGATAGATCCAATCTCGGAGGGGCTCTCGCCCCTCCCATGCCATGGAGGCCAAGGAACAGAGGGGAAACCCTTCTCCCATCCAGAGAGGAGGTCAAGGAAGAAGGGGGCCCCTCTCCCCCTCTCCTCCGGTGGCGCCGGAACGCCTCCGTGGCCATCATCATCATCACTGCGATCTACACCAACACCTCCGCCATCTTCACCAACATCTCCATCACCTTCCCCCCTCTATCTACAACGGTCCACTCTCCTGCAACCTGCTATACCCTCTACTTGAACATGGTGCTTTATGCTTAATATTATTATCCAATGATGTGTTGCCATCCTATGATGTCTGAGTAGATTTTCGTTGTCCTATCGGTGGTTGATGAATTGCTATGATTGATTTAATTTGCTTGTGGTTATGTTGCTGTCCTTTGGTGCCCATCATATGATTGCGCGCGTGGATCACACCCTAGGGTTAGTTGTATGTTGATGGGACTATGTATTGGAGGGCAAGAGTGACAAAAGCTTCAACCTAGCATAGAAATTGATGCATACGGGATTGAAGGGGGACCAATATATCTTAATGCTATGGTTGGGTTTTACCTTAATGAACATTAGTAGTTGCAGATGCTTGCTAATAGTTCCAATCATAAGTGCATAGAATTCCAAGTCAGGGATGACATGCTAGCAGTGGCCTCTCCCACATAATACTTGCTATCGGTCTAGTAAAGTAGTCAATTGCTTAGGGGCAATTTCGCAACTCCTACCACCACTTTTCCACACTCGCTATATTTACTTTATTGTTTCTTTATCTAAATAGCCCCTACTTTTTATTTACGTACTCTTTGTTATCTTGCAAACCTATCCAACAACACCTACAAAGTACTTCTAGTTTCATACTTGTTCTAGGTAAAGCGAACATCAAGCGTGCGTAGAGTTGTATCGGTGGTCGATAGAACTTGAGGGAATATTTGTTCTACCTTTAGCTCCTCGTTGGGTTCGACACTCTTGTGGGTTATCAATGGGCGGTTCGCTGGATCGTTCATCAAAGGTGACGGTAACGATCATGATCAAAACCCGTTATACATCTTCATATTGATCTTGGGTGTGCGGCGCGATTTTTCTGTTTTCTACTATGTTTCCCAACAGTGGTATCATGAGAAGTTATATGAGTAGGTGCAAGTTGCAATCTAGATCACATGTGATTGTGAGGGTTGATGTTCTTGATATGCTTCAGTCAAGTGTTTCTTTAGTTCAATTCATAGATGGCATGTTGTCGCTCTTACAAGGTTCCAGCAATCGATTGGCTCTGGCTGTCGACGATCTGCTAATAGTTCCTTGGGCTTCACCATAGTTGAGAATAGTGAACCGACACGTACACAAGAGGGTGCCGTAGATGGATGATCTTCTAGGGGTCACGCGTATTTGACGAAGTTTAGTGTGGGGGATGAGACTTTTAAAGTCTCTTCTTTCACACACCCCAAAACTTAATATAGCATCAAGGATCATTGCCTAAATTGTGGACATAGGTAGCTAGTACCACTTGTTAAAACTGGTTAACCACGTAACTAAAATTTTGCTAAAACCAATTAAAGGACGTCTAACTTGGTTTTGCAGGGTATGCATATGATGTGGTATAACGCTCGTCATGATAATGAGTTTATGTTTGAGATGTTTATATGTTGTAATGTTAAATGGCCTGCGTGTCACGGCATGATGGCTGGAACCATTAGATTGTCACGTTAATATAAATATCTTAGAGATAGCCTACAGGTTACACATGACGATAACAAACATACACGGAGGACCCCGATGAGGAGAACGTGTACTAGGCGCAGGACGAGGAGCTATAATTTCGTGGTAGAACAGAAATTCTGAATTTTGGCGCCGCAACAACATTTTCTGAAACGATCGCCACGACAACATTTTTGAGAAAATGAAGTCTGTGCTAGTCCTTGATCTAGATTTCATATTTGAGAAAATGGAAGCTGAGAACCTGCCACATCGACAACCTCACTAGCTACTGTGGTTTTTCTTGCCCTAGGCTGCTCAACTTGACTGATACTTATTTGAGTGAGCACACAACTGTCATCTGGCTCAGCACTAATGACAATGTCAAGTTCTTCAGCTTCATCATCAATTCATCATCCAGATCAACTATCTCATTCTCAAAGTCAATACCATTGTTGTTGTACTCACTATCGTGCTCCCCATGGTATTCAACATAAACATCTGCTACATCTCCAACACAGATGCAGTACGACATCCTCACACAAGTATTGTCATCGAATAAGAACATCAAACCATCAGCTAGTTCTTTCCCAGGATGATGAAAATATAACTTCATTGATTCCTTGAAATCCAGATGGTCTTTCAAATTCCCTTGAACTTCCTGCAATGATAGCTTGTCTCTCTCGATCTCGGAAATCTTTTCATCTCCACCCACATAATCCAAAACAGGACCATTGTGGATGAACTCGCCTCCAAAATGAAATCTAACGTTCAAGATCTTACGAGGGTCCATTATTTAACCAAAACAAACTTGAATGACAAAAATTGCACACCCCCCAAACCTAGCTTTATAACCGAAGAAAAGCCCCAATTTTTCTCTCTCAAACCCTAACACTAACAACGGTCAGAGAATAAATTACGACCACCAGAGGAGGAGTACACCGGAGATAGTAACTTTGACGTGGCTCATCATCGTGTTGTCATGATCGTCGGCGCTAGAGCCGATCACCCTCCTGTCGCCATTGCCGTCGCTCGAGCAGGGGAATTCCATGGGTCGCCATGAGTGGGGATGGATTGCCCCATGCGCGGGCTGCCTCCGGACTAAGAACAGGGGAGCGCTCTGGGCCGCTATGGGCCAACCCAACTTGTACGCGCCCAACAATGACCAATCCCAATTTCGTTCTGCGACATCATCGATCCCTGTTTGGAAGTGCAACCAGGGTTCAATTTGGATCGGGATTAGAGAGTTGACAGTGTTGATTGCTGAGATTTGGAGTTCGGGGTTTGATTTAGCTAACGCCTACGAGTTCAAGGTTTATTTTGGATTTTTTTCCGTTTTAAGGGGAACATGCAGAACTTCCCGAGGGTCGTGCTACCGATCAATCCGACATCTTTAATCCTTTGTTTATTATTCCACACGAACAGGGTCACGCGAAGCGCGCGAGACGAGGTTTTCCTTCTTTGTTCCTCTCCTCTCCACGCGTGAAGGTGAAACATTGAGGACTCGCCGCGCCCGCGCATGCATGCGTCTCCTTCTTTTATTGATTGCCTTCGGAAAATGCCCATTTTAAACCTTGAACTTGTAGAGCTTAGCTAAATCAAATCCCTAACTTTGAATCCTGGTCGTTGGCACACCGAACTTATTAATCCCGGTCTAAACCGAACCCTGAAGTTGTTTGGTGCACCGGGAAAGAGACGACCCTAGGATTACATCTCTCATGTCACTCCTTTGGTGGGCCGGTCAGCCTGACAAATAGTCATGGTTTTTTTACGAATTTGATAAAATGCGCATGATTTTGAGAAAAGTCCACAAATCTGAAAAAAGTTCAGAAATTAAAATAAATTCATAAATATGAAAAATCTTCAGGAGTTGTAAAAATGTTCGTGAACTCAATTTCCTTCGCAAAATCCGGGAAAAAAATTAGACACAAAAAAGATTCTCAAATCTGAAAACTCTTCAGGAGTTTCAAAAAAAATCGCAAAGTCAAAAAACAAACAATTTTTTGAAAAACTGATCAACTTTGAAAAAAATGAACACTTCTGAAACATAAACATTTTTGAGAAAATGGGAACACATTTTGAAACCTGAACAAAATATTAAAGTGCAATTTTTTTAATTTTTTTTAAATGGCAACAAATTTGGAAATGTGAACAAAATTTGAAGTGCGAAATCTTTTTGAAATTTTTATAAATATGATTTTTTTTTTGAAAACTGAGCAAATGGATAAGAAACATGTTTGTGACATCTAAAAAATGTCATATAGCTTTATAAAGTTTCCGTGGCATCTAAAAACCTGAACAAATGTGTAAAAACAATGTAAACAAATGTTTATAGAATTTTATAAAATGTTTATTGTCATTTAAAAATATGAAAATGTGTATTTGAAAAAAAGTAACCTTCTGTTCTAAAATGAGTAGAAAACATGTATTTGAAAAAAAAATACATAATGTATTTGGAAACTATTGAAGGTGTATCAAAAAAAATTCATGTGTGCATTACAAATGTACATCGTGTACTGAGAAAAAACAAACATGTGTAATAAATAAAACCGGTTAATGCCGGCAAAGAAATAAAAAATATAAAGAATTCAAGAAAGAAACAAAAGGAAACCGAAAGTATAACAAAGAAGGAAAAACAAACGAAAAGCAGTGAGAAAATAAAGTATAATGAGGAAAAAAGAAAGCCACAAATTGATGAGAGAACAAAGAATAATAGAAAAACAAAGAATAATCTTTTTTTAGACGAACACAAAGAATAACCAGACAAAGCGGGTGCGTGAGCGACTGTGCTAATGGGCCGGCCCAATTAACTTGCCACGTCAACAAATCCCAGCTAAACACTTTCAACAACTAAAAAAAAGAGCGAAACACTCTCAATTGTCTAAACACTTTCAAGATGCAAAATAGACCGGGACCATAAAGTTTGGTGTGCTGATTTCAAGAATTGAAAGCTTAGAGTTTGATTTAGCTGTCATCTGCTAGTGCAAGGTTTGTTTTAAACATTTTCCCCTCAAATCAAAACACACTAGGAGGTTGTGCCCGCATGACATCCTGATGGCACCGTTGATGCCCTCGTACGTACGTAGTCTAGCACGGCCCCACCGCCTAGCCATTGCATGGCGGTCAATGCATGCATGCTAGGGATCCGGTCAGTGTCCGAATCCGACTTGCCTGCTTTCTTCCCGTGCTCCCATCCGTTCCAATACCTGGAAAACTGCAATGCCGAGATCGCGCTTTCACCGGGGAACCGAGAATCAAGAGTCAGATCCGATCGAGCCTACCATTACAGATCGTGCCCCAAGGCCTCCGCCAGCTTTACGGGACTTCCAAGCCAGCTGCCATGCCGCGTCGCGTGCGACCACGCACGGGCACGGCCGGCGGCGAGGACCGTCTCAGCGCACTACCCGACGATCTCATCCGCCTCATAGTACGCAGGCTGGACACCCGCACCGCGCTGTCCACCGCCGTCCTGGCCAGGCGTTGGGCGCACATCCCCCGCGATCTGCCGGAGCTCGACTTCAGGGTCAGCGATGTGCTCCCGCCCGAGTACGACCGGACCGTCGCCCTCCGCCGGCGCAACATGCCGCATGACACTTTTCTGGCCGAGATGCTGGACCGTCTCATGGCACGCTGCGAAATCGACACGATCACGGCGTTCATCGACGGCATCACCGGATTCTTGGAAGCGGGCGGTGGCCCTGCTGACGGCGACGCACGTCGACGCGCCAAGACCCTGCGCCTGGACTTCTTCCAGGCACACGATGGCGGCTGCGTCGTCGACCGCCTGATTGCCGCCGCGGTAGGCGCATGGGGAGTGGAGGATCTGGAGGTCGTTGCCAGGCAAGCTTCCTGCCATGTCCTTCAGGCGCCGCCATACCGCTTTCCTCACGACCACGACTGCCTCAAGGACGGCCTTCGCAGCTTGACGCTGGGTAACTACTGCACGCTCCCGCCGCTGCATAGCTACGGCGCTCTCACTACGCTGGTCCTGCGAGACATGGCCGCTTCCACGCCCGTTGACGTGTACCAGAGGGTGTTTACTGAGTGCACACGGCTGCAGGTGCTTCACCTGATATCCTGCTGCTGTGCACAGGACTATGTGGTGGTGGACGCGTCGTGTTCAGAGCTCAGGGAGCTCATCCTGGACCAGTGCAAGTTCATGGTGATCGAGCTGCGCCACCTTCCAATGCTTGTCAGCCTGGCATGCTGCCTAACCGACACTAAAAGACTCATATTCGGCTCGGTCCCCAGCCTCATGCACACTAACCTCACATTCGCAATAGAAAGCTGGATAGTTCCAAAGCGGTGCACAGATTTCTTCAGCCGGTTCATGGGCGTGTCTCCTACCATGACGAATCTCATCCTCCGCTTTGCCGGGCTGAGAAGATGGATGGTGCCCACTCCACCGGCCAAGCCATTGCTCAACCTGAAAAAGCTCCTTGTGGCCGATCTGCCTGTGAATTGGAACATCACATGGCCACGTGGCCTCCTGTTGGCCGCGCCCTCACTCGAGGTCCTGCACATTCATGTGCCTAGCTCGGAGGAGGAGCCAACTTACAGGAGCTTGAGAATGAGCTCACTCGAGGCGCTTCAGCGCCATCATTGCCTCAGGGAGCTTGCCATTACTGGATTCTTGCAGCGCCACATATGGTTTTTGAAGTATGTTGTGAGCGTGTGCACATCGTTGCAACGTGTTATCCTGCTTAAGGATGATGGTCATGTTCGATACAATGGTCTTTGGGATTGGGAGATGATTGGGCAGCAAGCATGTCCTTGGAGCAATGATGATGAATTGGTGGTGAGGAGGATAATCAAATCTGGGTGCAGGCCTGTCGTTGAAGTCACCCTGGAATGATCTTGGCGAGCTTGGCATTGCCGACTTGAGCGATTCAAAAGGGATCTTCGGCTTCGCTGTCCGTGGTTTGAAAGCGAGGACCCCGATAGGCCTTGTGTGGGATCAAAGCATGTGATGAGGCGGATATAATTTTTTTTATCTTTTTCATGCCTCTATTTCAATTACCCTAACAACGGAAGACGCTTTTCTATGGAGGTAATACCCTACTTCCTGCTTGATTGATCTTGATGAATATGTGTATTACAAGAGTTGATCTACCACGAGATCGTAATGGCTAAAACTCTAAAAGTCTAGCCTGTATGACTATGGTTATGAGTATCCTGATCCGGACTCAGCCCTCCGGTTTATATGGACATCGGAGAGATCTAGGGTTACATAAGGTCGGTTACAGAGAAATGAATCTTCATATTTGATCGCCAAGTTTGCCTTCCACGCCAAGAAGAGTCTCATCCGGACACAGATAGAGTCTTCGGTCTTCACAGCCCATCAGTCCGGCCCATGGTTAACAGGCCGAACGCCCGAGGACCCCTTAGTCTAGGACTCCCTCACTTGTAGAGGTTGAGAGAGTGGGAAGAGGTGGCAGGTGTGTTGAGGATACCACCGAAGTACTCCGCCACAAGGGTCTCCATCTCCGGCTGTGACGAGGCGCAGACATCTCCCGTTCAAAGACGTGGGAGAAAATTGAGCTTTAGTCGCTTGCTAGCGTAGATGTTGAAAAAGTGGGTATTGGCCTTGCCATCCGGAACCAACGAATCCGGGATCTTTGTTTGGCAATTGTGCGCTCGAGAGAGGAGAGACCGAGGAGCCTTTTTTTTAGCTCATGTTGCAGCCATGTCACCGTGAGGAGAGGGCCCGATCGATCATGATGTGTTTTTTATCAGTATTCATTTTGGAAGTGTATATGTTGAATTGTTGATCCTGGCATATATGTTCTACTCTTTACTTATTTTTTTCGAGGACCACTCTTTACTTACTATTATCAAGGGATTTTATGTCATATTATGCAGAAAAAGATGGAGCAGTAAGAGAACATGCGAAGCTAGGTTTGAGTTGTGTGCATGTGCAAGTCTAAGATCAATCTTTGTAGCTAGCGCCCTCAGGAAGTTATGTCCGCCCGGTGATGCTCGGCCCTCAGGAAGTTATGTCCGCTCGGTGATGCTCGACCCTCAGGAAGTTATGTCCGCCCGGTGATGCTCGGCCCTCAGGAAG
>NC_041390.1:607619412-607626498 GCF_002162155.2 Triticum dicoccoides
TGTCCGCCCGGTGATGCCCTCGTAACCTAGTCTAGCACGGCCCCACCGCCCAGGCATTGCATGGCGGTCAATACGTACATGCATGCTAGGGATCTGGAAAGTGTCCAATACCTGGAAAACTGCAACGCCTAGATCCCGATTTCACCGGGGAACCGAGAATCGAGAGTCAGATCTGATCGCCGAGCCTACCATTACAGATCGAGCCCCAACACCTCCCGCTTTACCGGACTCCCAATCCTCCTGCCATGCCAATGTTGCGTCGCGTGCGACCACGCACGGGCACGGCCGGCGCCGACGGCGAGGACCGCCTCAGCGCACTACCCAACGATCTCGTCCGCCTCATAGTACGTAGGCTGGACACCCGCACCGCGCTGTCCACCGCCGTCCTGGCCAGACGTTGGGCACACATCCCTCGTGATCTGCCGGAGCTCCACTTCAGGATCAGCGACGTGATCCCGCCTGAGTACCACCGGACCGTCGCCCTCCTCCGGCGCAACATGCCGCGTGACACGTTCCTGGCCGAGATGCTGGACCGTCTCATGGCGCGCTGCGAATTCGACACGGTCGCCGCGTTCGTCGACGGCATCACTGGATTCTTGGAAGCGGACCGTGGCCCTGCTGACGGCGACGCACGTCGGCGCGCCAAGACCCTGCGTCTGGAGTTCTTCCAGACACAAGATGGCGGCTGCGTCCTCGACCGCCTGATCACCGCCGCGGTAGGCGCATGGGGAGTGGAGGATCTGGAGGTCGTTGCCAGGCAAGCTTCCTGCCATGTCCTTCAAGCGCTGCCATACCGCTTTCCTCACGACCACGACTGCCTCAAGGACGGCCTACGCAACTTGACGTTGGGTAACTACTGCACGCTCCCGCCGCTGCATAGCTACAACGCTGCGAGACATGGCCGCTTCCACGCCCGTTGACGTGTATCAGAGGGTGTTCACTGAGTGCACGAGGCTGCAGGTGCTTCACCTGATATCCTGTTGCTGTGCACAGGACTATGTGGTGGTGGACGCGCCGTGTTCACAGATCAGGGAGCTCATCCTCGACCAGTGCAAGTTCATGGCGACCGAGCTGCGCCACCTTCCAATGCTTGTCAGCCTGGCGTGCTGCCTAACCGACACTTATAGACTCATATTCGGCTTGGTCCCCAGCCTCACGCACACTAACCTCACATTCGCGACAGAAAGCTGGATAGTTCCAAAGCGGTGTACGGATCACTTTGGCCATTACATCATCGGCATGCCCCCTACCATGACGGATCTCGTCCTCCGCTTCACTGGGCTGAGAAGATGGATGGTGCCCAGTCCACCGGCCAAGCCATTGCTCAACCTGAAAAAGCTCCTTGTCGCCGATCTGCCTGCGAACTGGGACATCACATGGCCACGCGGCCTCCTGTTGGCCGCGCCGTCACTCGAGGTCATGCATATCCATGTGCCTTGCTCGGAGGAGGAGCCAACTTACGGGAGCATGAGAATGAGCTCACTTGAGGCGCTTCAGCGCCATCACTGCCTCAGGGAGCTGGCCGTTACTGGATTCTTGCAGCGCCACATATGGTTTTTGAAGTATGTGGTGAGCGTGTGCACATCGTTGCAACGTGTTATCCTGCTCAAGGATGATGATCATGTTCGATACAATGGACTTTGGGATTGGGAGATGGTCGAGCAGCAAGCATTTCCTTGGAACAATGATGATGAAATGGTGGTGAGGAGAATAATCAAATATGGGTGCAGGCCTCTCGTTGAACTCATCATGGGATGATCTTCGCGGGTTAGCATTTGCAGGCTTGGAGAGATTCAGTAGGGATCTTCGGCTTCACTGGCCATGCTGGTTTGAATGCAATGTCCCCAATACACCTTGGGTGGGATCAAAGCATGTCATGACGCTGATATGAAACTTTTTCATGCCTATACATTTGCCCTAGAAATGGAAGGAAGGTGCTTTTCTGGCATGACAACTAGACGGGTAGCAGCCCATGCAAACACCTCGCCCCGGATCTCTTCAAGACCGCCACCAGGAAGCGAAGGAAGGTTTATTTTGAGCTTTGCGGTGAGGCGTGGGTACGCGCATTGGCAAAAATTAGCACCATCGAGCAACTCCGGTAATTTGTTCATCTTTGGGGAGTGCTCGCCACCGTCAACCTACAACTTGATCATGATGACACCGTCAACCTACAGCATATAGTACATTACAGTCTCTCTTTGCTTAGGAAATATTATGTGTATGTAGTTGTTTAAGCCTAGAAATCTCCGGTGATTTATCTAAACGTGTGTCCTATCTAAAATAAGTTTATCATGTGTTTTTTTTAAAGTCTGCCCTCTCCAACTCATTAGCAAACAAAATGGATCATGAATATGTGATGAGGCCAATTCATCATTTGATTTGCATTTGAGATGCAATTGATTTATGCACAAGTCCAAGTCCTCATATTAGTTTCAGTTGATGTGCTTAGTTAAAATCTCGAATATGATGGATCTTTCATATGTTGTTGTTCTACCATTGGGGCAATTTGGACAGCCGTTCAATCTTGGCCAAGAAGTTTGCGAGCTATTGGCCCAGGTGGCGGTCAGTATTTGCCATGTTTAGGTATCGATATGAGATGCATACCGTATTTGCCATATTTACTGTTTACTCGTAGATTAGATTAGTCGAAAAAGTGCTAATATTTCCAACAGAGGCTGGGGTCACCCTTTTTTCCAAAGAAAAATAAATGATTTCATAACATTTGCCTTTTTTTAAAGAAAGGTAGCGATCTCTACCTTATATTCAAAAAACGGTTGTGAAGGCTAAATGAAGTAGAGGCAGGGACTCAGACCACCTTCTGATACTGAAGAGAGCATCTCGGTGAATCTTATGTGAATTAAGCACTTAGGCATCATGCCACATGTACTACTGCAACCGTTCCAGCAGATCACTGATCTCACCTTGTTAAAACAAGACAACAAAAGAAGAGAGAGTGCCTAACCAACAGTCTAACTGTTTTTCATTTGGTTTTCAGTCGAATTTCTGCTCCTATCAGATGCTGGCACGTGTTTGCATCTGGATGCTCAGAAAAAAGAGAAAATTCCTTATTTGACACTGTCTTAAAATCTGGTTCCTTATTTGACACTGAAAAAAAATTTCTTCCCTATTTGACACCAGTCCTAATTTTTATTCCATATACGACACTTCCATCCATTTTAAGCCTAAATGACACCTGAAAAGACGATTTTGCCCCTCATGCGGTATGTGTGTGTGCGCGCGTGTGTGCTGTTGCGTGTGTGGGTGCACGCGCACATGTGTGCTGCTGCTGCATGTGTGTGTGCATGTGTGCTGCTGCGTGTGTACGTGCGCACGTGTGTGTGTGCTGTTGCGTGCCTATGTGCTGCCTGCGTGTGTGCTGCTGTTCCGTGTGTGTGTGTGTTGCTGCGTGTGTGCGCGTGCATGTGTGTTGCGGCGTGTGTGTGCGTGTGTATGTGTGTGTGCACGTGCGCGTGGGTGTTGTTGCGTGTGTGTGTGCGTGTGTGTGCACGTGCGCGTGCGTGTTGTTGCGTGTGTGTGCGCGCGTGTGTGTTGGTGCATGTGTATGTGTTGTTGCGTGTGTGCTCCTGCCCTCGCACCTGATGTTGCGTGTGTGCGCTATTGCCCCCCACACACATACCATATGAGGAGCAAAAAAGTCTTTTCAAGTGTCATTTAGGCTCAAAATGGACGGAAATGTCATATAGGAAATAAAATTTAAAACTTGTTTCAAATAGGGAAGAAATTTTTTTCTAGTGTCAAATAAGAAAGCAGATTTTAAGATAATGTCAAATAAGGAATTTTCTTCAGAAAAAAATAAACAGATCCACAAAAAACATAACGGGTCATGTTTTAACTTCTGCCCCACCACACACTGTTCACGGGCCCTCCTATAACTGATAAGGAGTAGAGCTGAAAGAAACTAAATGTCGGATGATCTTCCCAGGCAAAAGGTAAAATCCATAATTATGCAATTAACAAACTTGCAAAAACAAGACAGACTGATTTTATCACAAATAAAAACTGAATTCGAGACAAATGCTTAGGTGCAAAAAGATTTTAATATAAAACTTGAGCGCTTAAATAATGAAATGGAAGGTGATAAGCATATCCATTGCTATCTTGAGTCTTCCCTAAGAACAGAGTTTCCTCCCGTGTTGAAAAACAGACAGCAAGACCCTACATCTAAAGGTGATTGTCCTAATATTCATAACCAAACCTGGAGGCAGAAAAACAAAACATAAATGGGACTAAAGAAACACTAAAAAAACTGATATTCCAAAAAAAGACTGAATACTGAAGAACCGGAGATAGAGGTACAGAGGACTATAAACAAGACGGAAAGGTGGCTGAATAGTCAGATGACTGAAGAAACATTGAAAAATATAGGATTGCATACAGAGAAGAGCATAATGTTTATTTCTCTATTTGCAGATAGAGAAAAACAGAGTGTTTAATTCCCTATTTACAGATGGAGAAAAACAGAGTGTTTATATTCAGACTGAAAAATATAGGATTGCAGACAAAGAAAATCAGATAGTTACAGTCTCTATTTGCTAAATAAACACAACACTTGGACTGAATATAGAAAGACAATGAAATAAAGTGTGCATATGTTGAACCGTTAGAGAAGCCATCAACATCATTAGTTCACAGCAAGAAGCACTACACTCCATTTATGTAAAATGCATCCATCAAACATGAATGCGTCATCATCAAGAACATCTACAATGTTTTCATCCGGGAAACATTAGCAATGGCGTAACAGATATGAATGTCAGAAGAGCGACATTGCAACAATCACCATCACTACAAACTTGTTCCACCATTTCACACTTCGAATCGAGCAGTTCTGAATCATAGAACCGCAAGGACAAACAGTATCAAAGCTTGCTGGATTTTCTGAACACACAGCTGCTGAGTTTTCTAAACCTGATTCTATCTATCTATATACCAAAATCTGGTCATCGTGTATAAGGAGGTCAAATTCCGAAGAGGTGAACTGTCAGGAGTCCGAATTGATCTTGCTTTACTCTGCAAAGAACCAATAATAACGCAGTCAGGTGAGACCTTAATAATCAATGAACAAGACAAAACCTGAAGCAATATAATATGCAAGGAACTGAAATCAGCTGATTGAACTTGATTTACTATCTTTACAAAAAAAATGGCAGCAAATAGGACCAAATAGAGGAACTGAATTGTCTAGAGAGGTAAACACACTAGGAGTCATAAAACTTGCACGTGGCGGTCAGTTTGGTGCACAAACTTGTAAAGTACGTGATTTCGGTCATCAAACTTGTGCGACCGTGCAAATACGATCACTTCTCCCATATTCAGCCGTATCGTGTGCTTACGTGGCGTCTAGACCAGGAACCAACTATTATAAAGTTATAAATAGAGAAACACATCATTACCACTCTGTTCGCTAAGCCCAACAAAGCAACAAATGAAAACTAAAAAATTGCCGTGTTATTCGCACAGTATGGAATGTTTTGATCTAAGCACCCTCTAAGTCTCGATCAAACACTTGTTTTTTTAACACCGATGGAACACTGGTCTGACTGTGTATTTTATAAGTCCCATGCATAAATTACATACATCATACATAAGAAAGAATAATTTTTGTGAACTCAGAACATGCATTTTATATAGATTTTTAAGCCAGAAGTTTTTTTATATATGTGCTGCAAAAATCAATTAATTTATTTTTTGTTTTCTTTAAACACGAGCACGCTATTGATCTGCAAATAATTGCGTGTTCATCTTGAATTTTATTTTTGTTTCCTTTAAACACTTTGAATTGTTGAAATGCTATATGCATGCAGCCGCAAAAGCACGACTTATACAAGTAAAATGCACACCACGAGTTTGCTAATTACTCAACTGTCGATCATCCACGCATGACGGTGACCTGCAAACGGAATATTTTGAGTAAGCCGGTGTGTACCAAACTCGTGTGCAATAATGAAGGATATAAAATCTGTTTCTCCCTTACATGAAATGACTGTAAACATGTTACTTGTGAAGCCAACACTTTCCATATCTGAATCAAACATGAAATCAACACTTTCCATATCTGAATCAGAACATGTATGAAACAACACTTTCCACGTCAATGTTGAATGCAAGCATGTTACTTGTGAAATGATCTGTTCCCCACAGTAACATACTAGCCGTCTTAGATTATCTACAACGGTTTTAGACAATTGCCAACTCCTAACAGTTTCAGACTGCAGCAGATTCAGTTAACTGTTTTTCCAGACTGCAACAAGTTACCTTTTCTTCAGACTGCAACTCTACGAGGGGTCGTCCTCATCCTCCCCCACGCCCAAATCCTCGAAGGCTCGTGCCCACTGAAAAAGCTCCCGCACAAAGATACAAGAAAAATAGATGAAAAAGCCTTCGAGGAAAGATCTATAAAACAAAACTGGCCAAATCTACAAAATGCACTGTGTTCTTGCAGTCTGCGGATCAAAATTTCAAAAGAACCAATGCAGAAGAACTCAAGAGACCAACGGGGAAGAAATCAAGAAATACCTTTCGGGCGTGCTGGTTTGGCAAAGGCCCCTGCTGCTGCGGCCCCAGGGGAGCGGGCGCGGCGGGCGCGACCACGCCGAGGCCCGTGATTTCGGCAAACGTGCGGCGACCCGCGGCGCGGGCCGCTGCTCGCACGGTGTGGGAGTCGGCGTTCGCGGCGGCGAGGCCCCTTATTTCGGCAAACGTGCGGCGACCCGCGGCGTACCCGGTGAGGCCGTTCGCGTCCGCGGCGAGGCGCTGGGCGTGCTCGGTGAAGGCGTCGGCGAGCGCCGTGAAGGCGTGGGCGAGCGCGGCCTCGTGCGGGGGGAGCGACTCCGCGTGCGCCCTGATGCTCTGGGCTAGCGCGACGAGGTTGTGCGCGAGGGCCCTCCCGTTCGCTGCGGGCGTGGCGAGGGACGCGGAAACGGCTGCCGGCGCCGCGCGAGCTTCTGGCGCGGCGAGCGCCTCCCAGTGCGCGGCGCAGGCCACATCGTAGGCGTAGAGGTGGCGAAGGAGCGCCCGGCCGGTCTGGAAGAAGGCGAAGTAAGGGTGGCCGGGGGGCAGGGGCGG
>NC_041390.1:607626508-607643380 GCF_002162155.2 Triticum dicoccoides
CGGCGGGCTGGTGGTCGGCGGTGCGGGCGTCGGCTGTATTGCGGTTGCTGATTCTGTATTGGTTGCGGGTCGGCGGTGGAACGGTGGAGCGGGCGGGCCTGTCGGCTGGAGGAACTACCCAGCGGCTAGGTGAGCCGTGAGCCGAGGCCGAGCCAGGGGACGGTGTCACACGCCTGGGTCTATGGCCCACCATTGGATTAGGTAGATTCTTTTCTTACTTCTTTGATTTATATTGCTGATATTTATAGATTGGCAAAAACACAGAAAAATCAGGTTTGAAATTCAAAAAAATAACTGTTTTGATTTTTTTTTGGAAGAAATGGGATAAAACCTCTCTCACGAGGGCTCTCACTTCGCCATTCACCCCTTGACCAGTGCCCGCATTACGGTCAAGATTCCTAGCCATTACCCCTTCATCGTCAAGCTGCCACTCGTGCGAGCTCCGGCGTGGGTCTTGGGTTGCTCTGGGGCAGGAGATCTATGGGGAGGAAGCCATGTGTGCTCAAGAGCATGTGAAGGCCGAGGCTTAGAGCATCTACAGTCGAGCGCCCCAAACCAGTCTCAAACGTCCGGGCCACTCGCCCGGTCACTGACCGGTCATGATATTTTGACCCAGAAGGACGCCTCAAACGGGTCTCAAACGCCCGGGCTGGCCGGCACTCCTCATATCCAGCCAAAATATGGGGCGGATATCGGGTGGTCCGGGCACACCCAGGCGCGTCTGCCTGACAAGCCCGGTCCACCACCGACCCCACGTCTGTCCCGCAAAAAAAAACATCTGGCTCATCGCTCCGAAACCCGATCTCACTCACTCTCCTCTCTCGCTCCGTCCTCTCCTCTCCCCGTATCGATTTCGATCGAATCCGGCGCAATGTCGAGCTCCGGCAGCCGCTCCGGCTCTGAGCTGGATCCGGACTATGAGCCTGCCCTTCGCATCGCCTTGGAGAGGTCCAAGGTGGAGATTAGGGGCAGTTCCGGATCTGCACCCTCGCCACAGCCGTAGCTCGGATGCCGACGCTTGCCCCTTCCGGCATGTGTGCAGCTCCGATAAGCGGCCTGCGCAATCCGTGCCTCCCCAACACCGTCGCCTGCCCTGTCGGCTGCTCCTCCCCCACGTGGGGCAGCGGTGGGTGCTTGTTGATAGTGCATGTTGTTATGAAAAGTTCACATGTAGTTTCCCTTTCTATTAATGCACCGAAACATAAAGGCCTTGCACGATAAATTTCACGTGTAATTTTAGTTATGCGTTTGGATAAAACCCGTTATAATAGAGCATGAGTTGCTAGATTCTTGCTCATGTTCAGGTTCAGATCATTTTTTCATGACAAGTAGTACTAAATATTTTTCAAATCTTACCGTTGGATTTGGTGCAATTTAAATCTTCCCTTTATTAGCTTAAGTACTTGAACTTGTTCTTAGCGTTACTATTCCTTTACAATAAATGCAACTAAAATATTGATGTGACTTTTTTTTGCTTCCTCCAACTTTGCATTTAATAATTTACTTACATGGTTCTCATCATATTTGCGGGACAAAAAGAAGACACAAATTCAACACTCATCAAGCCTTACTTGGATGCATCTCAAGTCAAGCCACAAACTATAAAATGGTAGTTGTAATTTGATTATTTGGATTTTGCTGTATGGAGGTGCTTATGATTGTGTGCTACAAATTGTTCGTGACAACTGTAATTTGATTATGTGGACTTTTCTTTATGGAAATGCTTATGATTGTGTGTCGCAACTTGTTCATGGCGGTTGTAATTTGATTATGTAGATTTTTCTTTATGGAGCTACTTATGATTGTGTGATGCAACCCTTTATGCTAGTTGGATTTTAAATTTCGGAAAGACTATGTCTGTCTCGTTCCAAGGTAACCTTGGCCCGGGTTAATGAATTATTGCCAAAATGGTATCCAAACAAGATATGCATATCATTTCAATTGATAAGTTGTAGTGTCACTGTCACCCAAACATGATGTTTGGATTTGGAATCGAGATTCAACCAAATGAAGTCCCAGCATAGATTTCATTTCAACCAAATGAAATGAAATGAGAGGTGCCAAATGAGTTGTGAAGTGTTTTGGAGAGTTTTCTTATGGAAGAAATTGGATCGTGATTTGTGAATAGGAATTTATACTCTAATGTAATACATATCCTGAGGTGACCGAGAAACTCGGCCTCTCGTGAGCAATCTCACTCCACCACCGACCCCTCTACCACCATACCGTGTTCCCGTCCTTTCCGACAAGATTCCTAGCCACTACCCCCTCATCATCAAACCACCACTCGTGCGAGCCCCGGCCTCCTGCGTGGGTCTCTGGGTTGCTCAGGGGCAGGAGATCTACGAGGGTGCGGGTGCCATTTCAGTATATCCATTACCGGCAAAGGCGATGAACCCCAGAGGATCGCCACGCGCGGCACTGACTCCATTGGTGACTCCCAAAGGCCATGTATACTTGAGAGCACGCGATGGCGGAGGATGCTCTGGTGAAGGCGCACCTGAAGCTGGCTCTACAGATTTTTGCGAGAGCCACGCCCAAGGAGAGATTGAGGTTGGTCCTAGCTGTTGGATAGATTCATAAGAGATGATTCTGTGGGTGATGTTAGAGGTAAATTTGACAAGTCCAGTGCAACGCTCGCGTTGCGTAGGTATCAGGGCGAGGAATTCCCCGCATCAAACTATTAGGTCTATGAGATCCTTGGACAGGCTAAGGTTGGGCTTCTATTCTCCGGCTTAAATAGCCGCACTTGGTCCCTCGGGCGGCACGCCCAAGCGGCGTCACACGGCGACATGAATCCGTCCTCATTGAAAACTGGAGGAGGTGTCTGTCAAACCAATGATTTCTACGTATTTTCGTGTGGGCCCTTGTGATGAGTCCGGCGTGGCGGGCGCGCCCGGGCGCATCCAGGCATCCCATAACTGCCCCAATATGGGTCGGGTATGGGAGTGCCAGTTCGCCCGGGCACTTGGGCCGAATTTTCCAAATCCGATTGTGTGGCTCTTTTCTGTCCGGATAATGACCGATCAGGCCGCCAAGACATTTGAGGCGAATATAAGGGCTCCTGTTATTGATGCTCTAATAAACCCTTGCCTTGTCATGCGACATGTTTGGTACGAGGCTATGTTCTCTTCTCTGTGTGTCCTACCAGGCTACTCCCTTCTTCCATCTATATAGGGCTTAATGCGTTTTCAAGACCGTCTTTGACTATTGATAAGATTAATAATATACGGAATGTATAATGTGAAAATTATATCATTGGAAGCTCCTTTCACGTACGAATTTGACGGTATGCTTTGTGTAACTTGCATGTCATATATTTTTGCTTTAACACTTGGTCAAAGTTAGCCTTGAAAAACGCGTTAAGCCTATATAGATGGAAGGAATGAGTATGTTTAGTTCCAGGTTCCCCTGTAAGAGAGAGCATGCGTGCAGCTCCACTGCTGCATTTTTTTTTCTCTTTGTGTATAAAATGGAAAGGAACATTACTGGTTGCATTGAGTGATTGTTTTGCTTTGCTTGTGGAAGCTCGATCACTGGCAACTGTTGGACTCCGGCTCCCCAAACACGATGAAACAGAGGACACATCACGCTATACATTTCCTGCACGTACGATGGGGGTCAAAGGGTCGTTTTTTGTTAGTTGGTTTTTTTCTATGAGCAAAGAGGTTTTTCGTTTTTTGCTTTTGATCTTAAGAGTTTTTTATTTTCGTATAAGGTTATAAGCATGGAGAAAAAACGCAAAAGTATATACAAAATCTCCAGTGCTGCTCACAGCATCTCTCTTTCTGAGTGCTAGCAATATTTCCCAGATCGGCTAGTCTGGGCTGGGCTTTCCGGCTCGCGCCGAGTCGCCCGCTCGGCTGCTCGTGCTTCCAGAGATAAGAGAAGGATGTTCCACCGAGCCTCCTCAGCGATTTGAAACATCCGACCATCCATCTCGATTGCTTGATGCGTTTTCGGCCGTTGGATCGAGAGGTGGGAGGAGCTGGGTCGTCGGATCGAAGCTGCGGCGCTGTAGAAATGAATATTTACCGTCCCGCGGTAAAGATCTCGTGTCACCGCGCGTAATTCTCGTGCCCCGCCGAGGGCATTTTCGTAATTCCACTACGTTGTATAAAAGTGCAACACCCATAGGGTTTCTCCCCAATCGGCTTCATCCCCTCTTCCTATTCACTCGAGGGAGCCACCGCCGCCCCCTCCCATTCCAAACTCCTCTCTTCCCCGCCTCCCCTCGCCCTGCCGGCCATCCTCCCCGTCCTCCGCCGCCACCGACCAGCCGCAGCCGCGCTACCATCCCCTCCCTGTTCCTCTCCCGTGGCAAGTCCTCCGAGAAGCAGCCCAAGGGCAGCCGCCTGCCGCTCGGTGGCCGGACGCCGAGAAGCGCCGCTGCTTTGGCTCCGCCGTCTCCTTCGCCCTGCCTGCCGGATCCACGCCGTCGTCCTCGCGTGCACACGGCAGGTGCTCCGCCTCTTACTCTCGTTCGGCCAGATCCACGGTGCACGGCCTCTCGCGCTCGCTCGCGACCCTGAGCCGTGGCAAGGGTTTCAGGCTGGGCATCGGCTTCGTCGCCGGCGCGGCTCCGGTGGATTCCGACGGCTCCTCTCCGTCTCCTCTCTCGCCCCCACGCGCGGCTCCGCTTCCCGATGGCCATGAGGTGCAGCCTTGCATCGTCCTCTTCTCCTTTTCCTTCTCAGGCAAATTTTGTTTTGGTTCACTGCTCAATTTCTTTGGTTAATCTTCGTGCACTGACCACTTGGTGTTGTTGATGGCGCAGATTGTGGCGAGGTTGAGCGTATGGAGCAGAGGGACCAGGGCCGGCCGATGGCTTGTTTCCTCTATACGTACTTGATGGTTAGCCCATGTAGCGGATCGACTGATTCTGAGAAAGGAAAAAAATGGTAACAAAACGACTAATTCTTGGCTTGCTGCATGCGCGTGATCTTCTCTGGTTTCTCTTCCCCAATTGGCAACGAACCAGCCATGCCAAGGTCAACGGCGCCTTGTCCACACCGTCTAATTGCGATTTCCGGCTGTTGGGTGTGATTAGTGCAGGAAGGTAATGGGATTTTCTCGATTCCATGCATGAACCTCCTCGTGAACTCAAATCCCATATGTTTGTAGTCTTGTTAGATGTTTCGCTTCGTGAAGTTAATCCTCATTACGTATCTCTTGCTTACACTTCAGTTTCTTGTATTGATTGGGCCGGATTAGGAAAGGGAAACTAAATTTTCTGCTCATGACTTGTAAGCTGCAGCAAAAGCTTGCAATTTCTAATTTCCTAGCCAACCAGGAGCATTTGTTTCATGCCTTTCCTAAACTTTTTTTATTTAACTAGCTGTGTTCTTAATTTTTATCATCTTGTATCATATATTTGTGTGCTAATTATCAAGATTGCTATTAATTTGGCAATATTGTATTTGGAAAGTATTCATCTGACTATGAGAAGAAAAAAACATGCATATGAGTTGATTGAGCCTGAGAGAGGAGTTGTTGACATTTATTCAGAGCACATACAAGTAGTATTTCTACTGCTTAGGAATTTTATGGAATTAGTTTTAGTATTTATTGAAGAGCAATTTAGTGAAGGATTATAGGATGTTAAAATTTCACCTAATGAAAAAAATATAAGTTTCAGACTGACAAGATGATAAGGCAACATAAATTTTAGTGTGATTTATTGGAAGAACTTTGAGTGGTTGGATGATTCAATTTGGTTAGTTGGTTATGCAGTTTATAAGTCACCCATGGGTGTGTTTATTGCAAAACTTGCACAATCATTCTATGGCGCCAACCACCAATACCATGCTCCTCCAGAGTTAAGCCACTTCGTGATGCGTAATTATTATTTTTGATGTTGCTGATACCCTTTCCCGTGGACACCTCTGCCAGATCCGTTGCTGCTACAGAACCCAACTCCTGAGCACGTCGGAGTTGAGCAAGAAGACAGGAGGAGGTGTCGAGGACGAAGAGGCCCCTCTTCCTTTTTGGTCCACGCCGCTACGAAAGTGATATTAGGGTATTGAAACTTGCTTTATGGAGTAGTACCATCACGATACCTTGCCTTTTTCCTATTCTGTTCGAGTACTTAGTACTTACCCTGTTTCTTTGACAAAGGCATTTGATAGATATGATTAGGCACATATTGAGTGTGCCATTTCAGAAATATTGAGCATACAGTTTCAGTTCCAACTTAAGCATACAATCTGCTCTTTCTTCTTAAGATATAGAGGAGGGTAATGATATATTGTCTGTTTGATATTTGCATGTAGTTATTATTTCATAAAAGGCCTAAGTTTGACCTTATGTTATATCAGGACATCTTGGTTCTAAATTTCATTCCAGAGATTTGCTTAATATTTCATTTAGATTGGTTGTTTTAGGAAATGAAAAAAAAATGCATTCTATGTTTGTTCGTTCTATCTTTCCCTGTTTTTGTCATCTTCAGTATTTAATGTTTGTTCATACGTGTATTTTTATCGCCACAACCTTCCACTGGCCTGACTAGGGTGTGCCAAGGTGCACATTTAGTTATCAGAAGATGGTTCTGTTTTTATTGGGGCTGCATTTGTAATGGTTCATTATTTCTAAAGGGGTACACTGTTTGTAGGTATTGCACTGAGCTGGAAGAGGATGCTGGCCAGCGCCCCACCTCTCTTTCGACATAATAAACTGATGTAAAAACTTATCTTGGGAACATTCATAAATATGGCCATTCAAATTCCTCAGAGCGACTTTGTTCTAACCATACATAGCAGAACTTAGTTGCCTTCCCAGACTTCTGCAGAAATTTAAGTGCAATGTATCATCAAGGATCATTGAATCCAGTTATTTGATTTCTTTGTATAACAAGAGCTTGAGTTGTCGCCCTATCTGTTGTGGCGGTATCATGGTTTGCTTGACTCAATTTTGACAAGCAGTTCAAAATTAAGTATGGTCGCTTGAAGCATTCTTTGTGATACTAACTGCAATCAAGTTTCACATTTTGTTCTACTCAACTCGGCCTTTTCCAGATATCTTAGCTTTGGCTTTATGTGGGCACACTACTGTTACTCTTTTTATATGGCAATACAAAGGAGATTGAAGTATTCGTAACACATGTGTTTTCTGTCGTGCAGTGAACTTGTTATACTCTTTCTGGTTCAATGGAACTTACCTACGCACATTAGGTATGCCTTTTTTGGTACCTTCATCTCAACTTCATTGTTTCTATCTATGTGCTCTTTTCACATTTTCTTACAGATTATATGAAGAAATCGTTCATTGCTAATTAATACTATATGCGATGATGTTTTGAAATTTACCTATCCCAAATGTGGTGTTTTGGACAATGTGATATAATTCATAGTTCTTACTCTGGGCTCAGTGAAACATGTTGTTATTTTAATAAATTAAACTTTCTTCACTTCAAGGCAAACAACATATGTTGCATTTCTACCAAAGTGTGTGTAATTCTTTGTTTTACTTGCAGATTGTTGCAGCTGTTGTTTTTAGATGTGACATGATTCTACTTCTTGGTACTGTAGGGGTTTTACTTTAGCTGGTGAGTGTTTGTGAGCGAGATGGCTGTCGCTTCCACATGGATCCACCTCCTAGACGTTGACCACTTCATTGGAAGGTTAGCAAGGCATTATTTGTTCAGGTGTATGCGATTGTCAGCTAGATGTTCATGTTTGTGGTTTGTTTGGCTTGTGATGTAGGCACGTGTAACCTTGATGGGCAAATATGGTGAAGACTTGAAGTTGATATACTAATGTGGTATATGAAGCTATGTTCAAGGGCGTCACACAGGTTTGGAATCTTCATTCACATCTGCACCTCACTTGTTACCTGTGTTCTTGCTTCAGTCTTTTTTTGTAATCATATTCCTATATACTGGGCATCATTCTGTATTGCCAGTGCTTTCTATTAATCACCATTTTAAGAATCATTCCTATATACTGGTTCTTGCTTCAGTCTGAGATTGAAGTTTCTTGATTTTATCCTATTAGATTCCAAACCTGACTTTGGGCGATTGCTTGAGGGAGTTTCCACTTCTCTTTTTGTGTGTGATTCTTGCTATAATGGACGAATTGGTCATGTTGTGTGCATACTGCTGAAGCACCTATTGAGTTTAAATCATCTGAAGAATGGGACAGAAGTGATGATAATAAGATAATAGTATTTCTTAAGCCTATATTTAGTGTTCCCTTCCTTTTACACTAAAATGTGTACTAACATTTCTTGAGAACAGAACTAGGGTAGTGCACATATATGATTTATTTATTCTTCTTTCATATTGGAGAGAGTGGTAGTACCTTGCTGATTACACTAATTTTGTCCTATTAGAGGGTTCTGTATATTCTCTAGCTACTTAATGATTTCTTTCTTGGCTGTGATTTATTTGGTATTTGAGGTGCTAACAAATAGGAGTTGTGACAGAAAAATGTCGTTTTATTTGCTCTCATGTGACAAGCATGCCCAGAGTCTTGCGAGTTATACCCGTGTTGAGATATGCTATGGTTTATTATGTCTTTATTTCATGTTTATTTCAGGCTTGTTTTGTGGCCTCAAATCCAATGTATCCTTGATTCTATAATTATTGAATAAATGTCTGCATTCTGCGTTCAGTTCTGTAACATAGAAGTGTTGGCGTGCTTCTTTTCATCTCCAGCCAACTGGTCCATCATTTCTCTGGTTTAATAAAAAGGAAAATATTGTTCTTTTTGTAGCTCAGTGGCACTTATTGCCTTATGGAGGCTGATTCTTAAATTGCCTAATTAACAAGCAACACTTAAATGTAGATGGTTATCCTTTGCCACTCTTTAGTAATATATCGGATTTTCCCATATCATGTTCATGACAAAGATGTGTATGTGTGTGGACATGTGTGTGTGTCTGTGTGTGTGTGCGCGTGCGCGTGTGCGTGTGCCATTGTATTAGGATTTAAAGTTTGGGTCTCCTCTGGTTTAGTTACTTCCTCCTCCTATTCTAATGCTGATGCTTTGCTTTTGTGATTGCAGATCGACTTGCAATGTTGAGCAGATCACCATGTTAAAAGATGAGCATTTAGAGAAGTGTGTGCTCGCCAAGGATCCAATGGGTTTCTGAAGAGTTGGCTGCACATCGTTGGTGTCCGATGCACTATCAGGTATACATGAGGTCCGCTCTTGGTTTTACCTTGGTCTTGTAGTTAGCAAATCAATTTTTTTTGGAATGTTCGACTTTAATTACATTTAGATAGTCTTTCACCCATCCATATCTTTGAGATTTGAGACCAGGGTGCACGCCACAAATATGTCAACCATGATGTCAGGGGCCCCTTAATTTCCTCTTCCTTTTGGGTGTGAGCATCGTTGATTGCTAATAGCAAAGAAATTAAAAAAGAAGAAGAATATAAAAGTAACTTCATTTTTTACATGGCTTGATTTAAATTTTTGTGTACATGTTCTTTGATGAGATAGTCTCCTATGTCTCTCAGGTCCAGTACTAGATTTTTTTTGACTCAGAACCAACAACCCCAATTTAAATGAAATATAGATACACACAATATTTGTAAGCTACTACGGGAATTTAGAGGTGGTCATAGATATCTTGGTCAACCCAAATAGATAAAGAACACACATGAATCCAGGCTCGTGCTCTGTTTTGTATTTCAAAAAGGAAAGTGAAAGTGAGAAAGACAAGCACTGTTGAAGTGGGAGAGCTCCTTGAACTTTGTTCATGCTCACGGCAACTTTGTGAATCTTGCTTACAGAAACTTTTCAATAAAAATAATTATCCCCTTGTACAATTCCATTGTATTATAAAAATAATGTGCCAAGGTTTGCCTTTAGGATGTTTACATTTGCTTGATGGTTTGTACGGTGCAGGACAGAAACTTTGGTTGTAGTGCACGATTTTACATTTTTATCTGGAACGTCAAATGGTTCTCATTCTTTTTGCAATGTCTTGATGTACAAATTGTTTATTTTTCCTAATTTTGGCAGAATTTTTCAAGTATCAGAAGTATGGTGAATGTTCAGATTGCTACAGACTGTTCTGTTTTAGACAGATTCTGTTTTTGATGCATAGTTTGCTTGTTTTGATGAACCTATCAATTTATATCAGTGGATTAAGCCACGAAAAAGTTATATTACAGTAGACACAATGCAAAAACAAAATATGAATTGGTTTACAACAGTACCTAGAGTAGTGATTTGCTTTATTATACTAACGGATCTTACCGAGTTTTCTGTTGAAGTTTTGTGTGGATGAAGTGTTCGATGATTGAGAAGGTTTCGATGTGAGAAGAAGGAAGAGAGGCAAGAGCTCAAGCTTGGGGATTCCCGAGGTACCCCAAGTAAATATTCAAGGAGACTCAAGCGCCTAAGCTTGGGGATGCTGGGGAGGCATCCCCTCTTTCTTCAACAAATATCGGTATGTTTTCAGGATTCGTTTCGTTCATGCGATATGTGCAATCTTGGAGCGTCTTTTGCATTTAGGTTTTTATTTTTATTTTATGCACCATGCTGGTATGAGATAGTCCTTGGTTGATTTATAGAATGCTCTTTGCACTTCACTTATATCTTTTGAGTATGGCTTTATAGAATGCTCCATGTGCTTCACTTATATCATTTGAAGTTTGGATTGCCTGTTTCTCTTCACTTAGACAACCGCCATTTGTAGAATGCTCTTTTGCTTCACTTATATTTGTTAGAGCACGGGCACATATGTTGTAGAAAGAATTAAACTCTCTTGCTTCACTTATATCTATTTAGAAAGATCACAGGAACTGGTCATTCACATGGTTAGTCATAAAATCCTACATAAAACTTGTAGATCGCTGAATATGATATGTTTGATTCCTTGCAATAGTTTTGCGATATAAGGATGATGATATTAGAGTCATGCTAGTCGGGTAATTGTGAAATTGAGAAATACTTGTGTTGAAGTTTGTGATTCCCGTAGCATGCACGTATGGTGAACCGTTATGTGATAAAGTCGGAGCATGATTTATTTATTGATTGTCTTCCTTATAAGTGGCGGTCGAGGACGAGCGATGGTATTTTCCTACCAATCTATCCCCCTAGGAGCATGCGCATAGTACTTTGTTTCAATGACTAATAGATTTTTGCAATAAGTATGTGAGTACTTTATGACTAATGTTGAGTCCATGGATTATACGCACTCTCACCCTTCCACCATTGCTAGCCTCTCTAGTACTGCGCAACTTTCGCCGGTACCATAAACCCACCATATACCTTCCTCAAAACAGCCACCATACCTACCTATCATGGCATTTCCATAGCCATTCCGAGTGTATTGCCATGCAACTTCCATCATCATCATATACATGACTTGAGCATTCATTGTCATATTGCTTTGCATGATTGTAAGATAGCTAGCATGATGTTTTCATGGCTTGTCCATTTTTTGATGTCATTGCTACGCTAGATCATTGCACATCCCGATACACCGCCGGAGGCATTCATATAGAGTCATATCTTTGTTCTAGATATCGAGTTGTAATATTGAGTTGTAAGTAAATAAAAGTGTGATGATCATCATTATTAGAGCATTGCCCCAGTGAGGAAAGGATGATGGAGACTATGATTCCCACACAAGTCGGGATGAGACTCCGGAGGAAAAAATATAAAAAAATAATATAAAAAAGAGAAAGGCCAAAAAAAGAGAGAAGGCCCAAAAAAAGAAAACAAAAAAATGAGAGAAAAAGAGAGAAGGGGCAATGTTACTATCCTTTTTCCACACTTATGCTTCAAAGTAGCACCATGTTCTTCATATAGAAAGTCTCTTGAGTTATCACTTTAATATACTATTGGGAATTTTCATTATAGAACTTGGCTTGTATATTCCGATGATGGGCTTCCTCAAATGCCCGAGGTCTTCATGAGCAAGCAAGTTGGATGCACACCCACTTAGTTTCAGTAGGAGCTTTCATACACTTATAGCTCTAGTGCATCCGTTGCATGGCAATCCCTACTCACTCATATTGATATCTATTGATGGGCATCTCCATAGCCCGTTGATACGCCTAGTTGATGTGAGACTATCTTCTCCCTTTTGTCTTCTCCACCATCATATTCTATTCCACCTATAGTGCCATGCCCATGGCTCACGCTCATGTATTGCGTGAAAGTTAAAAGGTTTGAGAACGTCAAAAGTACGAAACAATTGCTTGGCTTGTCATCGGGGTTGTGCATGATGTGAATATTTTGTGTGGTGAAGATGGAGCATAGCCAGACTATATGATTTTGTAGGGATGAGCTTTCTTTGGCTATGTTATTTCAATAAGACATAATTGCTTGGTTGGTATGCTTGAAGTATTATTGTTTTTATGTCAAAGGATAGATTATTGCTTTGAATCACTCGTGTCTTAATATTCATGCCATGATTAGACATATGATCAAGATTATGCTAGGTAGCATTCCACATAAAAAATTATCTTTTTTATCATTTACCTACTCGAGGACGAGCAGGAATTAATCTTGGGGATGCTGATACGTCTCCGTCGTATCTATAATTTTTGATTGTTCCATGCCAATATTATTCAACTTTGATATACTTTTTGGTAACTTTTTATATTATTTTTGGGACTAACATATTGATCCAGTGCCCAGTGCCAGTTCCTATCTGTTGCATGTTTTTGGTTTCGTAGAATATCCATATCAAAAGGAGTCCAAACGGGATAAAAATGGATGGAGCTTATTTTTGGAAAATATGGAAAATTCGGAAGGAAAATCAACGCGAACCAGTGCCCGAGGTGGTCACGAGGCAGGGGGGGCGCCCCCCATATGGCGCGCCCCCTACCCTCGTGAGCCCACTGAAAGGCGGTTGACGCTCTTCTTTTGCCGCAAGAAAGCTAATATTGGGAAAAAAATCACGGCGAAGGTTTCAGGCCAATCGGAGTTACGGATCTCCATATATACCAGAGGAGAACGCGGAACCAGAGGGAAACAGAGAGATAGATCCAATCTCGGAGGGGCTCTCACCCCTCCCATGCCATGGAGGCCAAGGAACAGAGGGGAAACCCTTCTCCCATCTAGAGAGGAGGTCAAGGAAGAAGGGGGCCCCTCTCCCCCTCTCCTCCGATGGCGCCGGAACGCCTCCGTGGCCATCATCATCATCACTGCGATCTATACCAACACCTCCGCCATCTTCACCAACATCTCCATCACCTTCCCCCCTCTATCTACAACGGTCCACTCTCCTGCAACCTGCTATACCCTCTACTTTAACATGGTGCTTTATGCTTAATATTATTATCCAATGATGTGTTGCCATCCTATGATGTCTGAGTAGATTTTCGTTGTCCTATCGGTGGTTGATGAATTGCTATGATTGATTTAATTTGCTTGTGGTTATGTTGCTGTCCTTTGGTGCCCATCATATGATTGCGCGCGTGGATCACACCCTAGGGTTAGTTGTATGTTGATAGGACTATGTATTGGAGGGCAAGAGTGACAAAAGCTTCAACCTAGCATAGAAATTGATGCATACGGGATTGAAGGGGGACCAATATATCTTAATGCTATGGTTGGGTTTTACCTTAATGAACATTAGTAGTTGCAGATGCTTGCTAATAGTTCCAATCATAAGTGCATAGAATTCCAAGTCAGGGATGACATGCTAGCAGTGGCCTCTCCCACATAATACTTGCTATCGGTCTAGTAAAGTAGTCAATTGCTTAGGGGCAATTTCGCAACTCCTACCACCACTTTTCCACACTCGCTATATTTACTTTATTGTTTCTTTATCTAAACAGCCCCTACTTTTTATTTACGTACTCTTTGTTATCTTGCAAACCTATCCAACAACACCTACAAAGTACTTCTAGTTTCATACTTGTTCTAGGTAAAGCGAACATCAAGCGTGCGCAGAGTTGTATCGGTGGTCGATAGAACTTGAGGGAATATTTGTTCTACCTTTAGCTCCTCGTTGGGTTCGACACTCTTGTGGGTTATCAATGGGCGGTTCGCTGGATCGTTCATCAAAGGTGACGGTAACGATCATGATCAAAACCCGTTATACATCTTCATATTGATCTTGGGTGTGCGGCGCGATTTTTCTGTTTTCTACTATGTTTCCCAACAGTGGTATCATGAGAAGTTATATGAGTAGGTGCAAGTTGCAATCTAGATCACATGTGATTGTGAGGGTTGATGTTCTTGATATGCTTCAGTCAAGTGTTTCTTTAGTTCAATTCATAGATGGCATGTTGTCGCTCTTACAAGGTTCCAGCAATCGATTGGCTCTGGCTGTCGACGATCTGCTAATAGTTCCTTGGGCTTCACCATAGTTGAGAATAGTGAACCGACACGTACACAAGAGGGTGCCGTAGATGGATGATCTTCTAGGGGTCACGCGTATTTGACGAAGTTTAGTGTGGGGGATGAGACTTTTAAAGTCTCTTCTTTCACACACCCCAAAACTTAATATAGCATCAAGGATCATTGCCTAAATTGTGGACATAGGTAGCTAGTACCACTTGTTAAAACTGGTTAACCACGTAACTAAAATTTTGCTAAAACCAATTAGAGGACGTCTAACTTGGTTTTGCAGGGTATGCATATGATGTGGTATAACGCTCGTCATGATAATGAGTTTATGTTTGAGATGTTTATATGTTGTAATGTTAAATGGCCTGCGTGTCACGGCATGATGGCTGGAACCATTAGATTGTCACGTTAATATAAATATCTTAGAGATAGCCTACAGGTTACACATGACGATAACAAACATACACGGAGGACCCCGATGAGGAGAACGTGTACTAGGCGCAGGACGAGGAGCTATAATTTCGTGGTAGAACAGAAATTCTGAATTTTGGCGCCGCAGCAACATTTTCTGAAACGATCGCCACGACAACATTTTTGAGAAAATGAAGTCTGTGCTAGTCCTTGATCTAGATTTCATATTTGAGAAAATGGAAGCTGAGAACCTGCCACATCGACAACCTCACTAGCTACTGTGGTTTTTCTTGCCCTAGGCTGCTCAACTTGACTGATACTTATTTGAGTGAGCACACAACTGTCATCTGGCTCAACACTAATGACAATGTCAAGTTCTTCAGCTTCATCATCAATTCATCATCCAGATCAACTATCTCATTCTCAAAGTCAATACCACTGCTGTTGTACTCACTATCGTGCTCCCCATGGTATTCAACATAAACATCTGCTACATCTCCAACACAGATGCAGTACGACATCCTCACACAAGTATTGTCATCGAATAAGAACATCAAACCATCAGCTAGTTCTTTCCCAGGATGATGAAAATATAACTTCATTGATTCCTTGAAATCCAGATGGTCTTTCAAATTCCCTTGAACTTCCTGCAATGATAGCTTGTCTCTCTCGATCTCGGAAATCTTTTCATCTCCACCCACATAATCCAAAACAGGACCATTGTGGATGAACTCGCCTCCAAAATGAAATCTAACGTTCAAGATCTTACTAGGGTCCATTATTTAACCAAAACAAACTTGAATGACAAAAATTGCACACCCCCCAAACCTAGATTTATAACCGAAGAAAAGCCCCAATTTTTCTCTCTCAAACCCTAACACTAACAACGGTCAGAGAATAAATTACGACCACCAGAGGAGGAGTACACCGGAGATAGTAACTTTGACGTGGCTCATCATCGTGTTGTCATGATCGTCGGCGCTAGAGCCGATCACCCTCCTGTCGCCATTGCCGTCGCTCGAGCAGGGGAATTCCATGGGTCGCCATGAGTGGGGATGGATTGCCCCATGCGCGGGCTGCCTCCGGACTAAGAACAGGGGAGCGCTCTGGGCCGCTATGGGCCAACCCAACTTGTACGCGCCCAACAATGACCAATCCCAATTTCGTTCTGCGACATCATTGATCCCTGTTTGGAAGTGCAACCAGGGTTCAATTTGGATCGGGATTAGAGAGTTGACAGTGTTGATTGCTGAGATTTGGAGTTCGGGGTTTGATTTAGCTAATGCCTACGAGTTCAAGGTTTATTTTGGATTTTTTTCCGTTTTAAGGGGAACATGCAGAACTTCCCGAGGGTCGTGCTACCGATCAATCCGACATCTTTAATCCTTTGTTTATTATTCCACACGAACAGGGTCACGGGAAGCGCGCGAGACGAGGTTTTCCTTCTTTGTTCCTCTCCTCTCCACGCGTGAAGGTGAAACATTGAGGACTCGCCGCGCCCGCGCATGCATGCGTCTCCTTCTTTTATTGATTGCCTTCGGAAAATGCCCATTTTAAACCTTGAACTTGTAGAGCTTAGCTAAATCAAATCCCTAACTTCGAATCCTGGTCGTTGGCACACCGAACTTATTAATCCCGGTCTAAACCGAACCCTGAAGTTGTTTGGTGCACCGGGAAAGAGACGACCCTAGGATTACATCTCTCATGTCACTCCTTTGGTGGGCCGGTCAGCCTGACAAATAGTCATGGTTTTTCTACGAATTTGATAAAATGCGCATGATTTTGAGAAAAGTCCACAAATCTGAAAAAAGTTCAGAAATTAAAATAAATTCATAAATATGAAAAATCTTCAGGAGTTGTAAAAATGTTCGTGAACTCAATTTCCTTCGCAAAATCCGGGAAAAAAATTAGACACAAAAAAGATTCTCAAATCTGAAAACTCTTCAGGAGTTTCAAAAAAAATCGCAAAGTCAAAAAACAAACAATTTTTTGAAAAACTGATCAACTTTGAAAAAAATGAACACTTCTGAAACATAAACATTTTTGAGAAAATGGGAACACATTTTGAAACCTGAACAAAATATTAAAGTGCAATTTTTTTAATTTTTTTTAAATGGCAACAAATTTGGAAATGTGAACAAAATTTGAAGTGCGAAATCTTTTTGAAATTTTTATAAATATGATTTTTTTTTTGAAAACTGAG
>NC_041390.1:607643831-607650997 GCF_002162155.2 Triticum dicoccoides
AAGTAACCTTCTGTTCTAAAATGAGTAGAAAACATGTATTTGAAAAAAAAATACATAATGTATTTGGAAACTATTGAAGGTGTATCAAAAAAAATTCATGTGTGCATTACAAATGTACATCGTGTACTGAGAAAAAACAAACATGTGTAATAAATAAAACCGGTTAATGCCGGCAAAGAAATAAAAAATATGAAGAATTCAAGAAAGAAACAAAAGGAAACCGAAAGTATAACAAAGAAGGAAAAACAAACGAAAAGCAGTGAGAAAATAAAGTATAATGAGGAAAAAAGAAAGCCACAAATTGATGAGAGAACAAAGAATAATAGAAAAACAAAGAATAATCTTTTTTTAGACGAACACAAAGAATAACCAGACAGAGCGGGTGCGTGAGCGACTGTGCTAATGGGCCGGCCCAATTAACTTGCCACGTCAACAAATCCCAGCTAAACACTTTCAACAACTAAAAAAAAGAGCGAAACACTCTCAATTGTCTAAACACTTTCAAGATGCAAAATAGACCGGGACCATAAAGTTTGGTGTGCTGATTTCAAGAATTGAAAGCTTAGAGTTTGATTTAGCTGTCATCTGCTAGTGCAAGGTTTGTTTTAAACTTTTTCCCCTCAAATCAAAACACACTAGGAGGTTGTGCCCGCATGACATCCTGATGGCACCGTTGATGCCCTCGTACGTACGTAGTCTAGCACGGCCCCACCGCCTAGCCATTGCATGGCGGTCAATGCATGCATGCTAGGGATCCGGTCAGTGTCCGAATCCGACTTGCCTGCTTTCTTCCCGTGCTCCCATCCGTTCCAATACCTGAAAAACTGCAATGCCGAGATCGCGCTTTCACCGGGGAACCGAGAATCAAGAGTCAGATCCGATCGAGCCTACCATTACAGATCGTGCCCCAAGGCCTCCGCCAGCTTTACGGGACTTCCAAGCCAGCTGCCATGCCGCGTCGCGTGCGACCACGCACGGGCACGGCCGGCGGCGAGGACCGTCTCAGCGCACTACCCGACGATCTCATCCGCCTCATAGTACGCAGGCTGGACACCCGCACCGCGCTGTCCACCGCCGTCCTGGCCAGGCGTTGGGCGCACATCCCCCGCGATCTGCCGGAGCTCGACTTCAGGGTCAGCGATGTGCTCCCGCCCGAGTACGACCGGACCGTCGCCCTCCGCCGGCGCAACATGCCGCATGACACTTTTCTGGCCGAGATGCTGGACCGTCTCATGGCACGCTGCGAAATCGACACGATCACGGCGTTCATCGACGGCATCACCGGATTCTTGGAAGCGGGCGGTGGCCCTGCTGACGGCGACGCACGTCGACGCGCCAAGACCCTGCGCCTGGACTTCTTCCAGGCACACAATGGCGGCTGCGTCGTCGACCGCCTGATTGCCGCCGCGGTAGGCGCATGGGGAGTGGAGGATCTGGAGGTCGTTGCCAGGCAAGCTTCCTGCCATGTCCTTCAGGCGCCGCCATACCGCTTTCCTCACGACCACGACTGCCTCAAGGACGGCCTTCGCAGCTTGACGCTGGGTAACTACTGCACGCTCCCGCCGCTGCATAGCTACGGCGCTCTCACTACGCTGGTCCTGCGAGACATGGCCGCTTCCACGCCCGTTGAGTGTACCAGAGGGTGTTTACTGAGTGCACACGGCTGCAGGTGCTTCACCTGATATCCTGCTGCTGTGCACAGGACTATGTGGTGGTGGACGCGTCGTGTTCAGAGCTCAGGGAGCTCATCCTGGACCAGTGCAAGTTCATGGTGATCGAGCTGCGCCACCTTCCAATGCTTGTCAGCCTGGCATGCTGCCTAACCGACACTAAAAGACTCATATTCGGCTCGGTCCCCAGCCTCATGCACACTAACCTCACATTCGCAATAGAAAGTTGGATAGTTCCAAAGCGGTGCACAGATTTCTTCAGCCGGTTCATGGGCGTGTCTCCTACCATGACGAATCTCATCCTCCGCTTTGCCGGGCTGAGAAGATGGATGGTGCCCACTCCACCGGCCAAGCCATTGCTCAACCTGAAAAGGCTCCTTGTGGCCGATCTGCCTGTGAATTGGAACATCACATGGCCACGTGGCCTCCTGTTGGCCGCGCCCTCACTCGAGGTCCTGCACATTCATGTGCCTAGCTCGGAGGAGGAGCCAACTTACAGGAGCTTGAGAATGAGCTCACTCGAGGCGCTTCAGCGCCATCACTGCCTCAGGGAGCTTGCCATTACTGGATTCTTGCAGCGCCACATATGGTTTTTGAAGTATGTTGTGAGCGTGTGCACATCGTTGCAACGTGTTATCCTGCTTAAGGATGATGGTCATGTTCGATACAATGGTCTTTGGGATTGGGAGATGATTGGGCAGCAAGCATGTCCTTGGAGCAATGATGATGAATTGGTGGTGAGGAGGATAATCAAATCTGGGTGCAGGCCTGTCGTTGAAGTCACCCTGGAATGATCTTGGCGAGCTTGGCATTGCCGACTTGAGCGATTCAAAAGGGATCTTCGGCTTCGCTGTCCGTGGTTTGAAAGCGAGGACCCCGATAGGCCTTGTGTGGGATCAAAGCATGTGATGAGGCGGATATAATTTTTTTTATCTTTTTCATGCCTCTATTTCAATTACCCTAACAACGGAAGACGCTTTTCTATGGAGGTAATACCCTACTTCCTGCTTGATTGATCTTGATGAATATGAGTATTACAAGAGTTGATCTACCACGAGATCGTAATGGCTAAAACTCTAAAAGTCTAGCCTGTATGACTATGGTTATGAGTATCCTGATCCGGACTCAGCCCTCCGGTTTATATGGACATCGAAGAGATCTAGGGTTACATAAGGTCGGTTACAGAGAAATGAATCTTCATATTTGATCGCCAAGTTTGCCTTCCACGCCAAGAAGAGTCTCATCCGGACACAGATAGAGTCTTCGGTCTTCACAGCCCATCAGTCCGGCCCATGGTTAACAGGCCGAACGCCCGAGGACCCCTTAGTCTAGGACTCCCTCACTTGTAGAGGTTGAGAGAGTGGGAAGAGGTGGCAGGTGTGTTGAGGATACCACCGAAGTACTCCGCCACAAGGGTCTCCATCTCCGGCTGTGACGAGGCGCAGACATCTCCCGTTCAAAGACGTGGGAGAAAATTGAGCTTTAGTCGCTTGCTAGCGTAGATGTTGAAAAAGTGGGTATTGGCCTTGCCATCCGGAACCAACGAATCCGGATCTTTGTTTGGCAATTGTGCGCTCGAGAGAGGAGAGACCGAGGAGCCTTTTTTTTAGTTCATGTTGCAGCCATGTCACCGTGAGGAGAGGGCCCGATCGATCATGATGTGTTTTTTTATCAGTATTCATTTTGGAAGTGTATATGTTGAATTGTTGATCCTGGCATATATGTTCTACTCTTTACTTATTTTTTTCGAGGACCACTCTTTACTTACTATTATCAAGGGATTTTATGTCATATTATGCAGAAAAAGATGGAGCAGTAAGAGAACATGCGAAGCTAGGTTTGAGTTGTGTGCATGTGCAAGTCTAAGATCAATCTTTGTAGCTAGCGCCCTCAGGAAGTTATGTCCGCCCGGTGATGCTTGGCCCTCAGGAAGTTATGTCCGCCCGGTGATGCTCGACCCTCAGGAAGTTATGTCCGCCCGGTGATGCTCGGCCCTCAGGAAGTTATGTCCGCCCGGTGATGCCCTCGTAACCTAGTCTAGCACGGCCCCACCGCCCAGGCATTGCATGGCGGTCAATACGTACATGCATGCTAGGGATCTGGAAAGTGTCCAATACCTGGAAAACTGCAACGCCGAGATCCCGATTTCACCGGGGAACCGAGAATCGAGAGTCAGATCCGATCGCCGAGCCTACCATTACAGATCGAGCCCCAACACCTCCCGCTTTACCGGACTCCCAATCCTCCTGCCATGCCAATGTTGCGTCGCGTGCGACCACGCACGGGCACGGCCGGCGCCGACGGCGAGGACCGCCTCAGCGCACTACCCGACGATCTCGTCCGCCTCATAGTACGTAGGCTGGACACCCGCACCGCGCTGTCCACCGCCGTCCTGGCCAGACGTTGGGCGCACATCCCTCGTGATCTGCCGGAGCTCCACTTCAGGATCAGCGACGTGATCCCGCCTGAGTACCACCGGACCGTCGCCCTCCGCCGGCGCAACATGCCGCGTGACACGTTCCTGGCCGAGATGCTGGACCGTCTCATGGCGCGCTGCGAATTCGACACGATCGCCGCGTTCGTCGACGGCATCACTGGATTCTTGGAAGCGGACCGTGGCCCTGCTGACGGCGACGCACGTCGGCGCGCCAAGACCCTGCGTCTGGAGTTCTTCCAGACACAAGATGGCGGCTGCGTCCTCGACCGCCTGATCACCGCCGCGGTAGGCGCATGGGGAGTGGAGGATCTGGAGGTCGTTGCCAGGCAAGCTTCCTGCCATGTCCTTCAAGCGCTGCCATACCGCTTTCCTCACGACCACGACTGCCTCAAGGACGGCCTACGCAGCTTGACGTTGGGTAACTACTGCACGCTCCCGCCGCTGCATAGCTACAACGCTCCCGCCGCTGCATAGCTACAACGCTGCGAGACATGGCCGCTTCCACGCCCGTTGACGTGTATCAGAGGGTGTTCACTGAGTGCACGAGGCTGCAGGTGCTTCACCTGATATCCTGTTGCTGTGCACAGGACTATGTGGTGGTGGACGCGCCGTGTTCACAGATCAGGGAGCTCATCCTCGACCAGTGCAAGTTCATGGCGACCGAGCTGCGCCACCTTCCAATGCTTGTCAGCCTGGCGTGCTGCCTAACCGACACTTATAGACTCATATTCGGCTTGGTCCCCAGCCTCACGCACACTAACCTCACATTCGCGACAGAAAGCTGGATAGTTCCAAAGCGGTGTACGGATCACTTTGGCCATTACATCATCGGCATGCCCCCTACCATGACGGATCTCGTCCTCCGCTTCACTGGGCTGAGAAGATGGATGGTGCCCAGTCCACCGGCCAAGCCATTGCTCAACCTGAAAAAGCTCCTTGTCGCCGATCTGCCTGCGAACTGGGACATCACATGGCCACGCGGCCTCCTGTTGGCCGCGCCGTCACTCGAGGTCATGCATATCCATGTGCCTTGCTCGGAGGAGGAGCCAACTTACGGGAGCATGAGAATGAGCTCACTTGAGGCGCTTCAGCGCCATCACTGCCTCAGGGAGCTGGCCGTTACTGGATTCTTGCAGCGCCACATATGGTTTTTGAAGTATGTGGTGAGCGTGTGCACATCGTTGCAACGTGTTATCCTGCTCAAGGATGATGATCATGTTCGATACAATGGACTTTGGGATTGGGAGATGGTCGAGCAGCAAGCATTTCCTTGGAACAATGATGATGAAATGGTGGTGAGGAGAATAATCAAATATGGGTGCAGGCCTCTCGTTGAACTCATCATGGGATGATCTTCGCGGGTTAGCATTTGCAGGCTTGGAGAGATTCAGTAGGGATCTTCGGCTTCACTGGCCATGCTGGTTTGAATGCAATGTCCCCAATACACCTTGGGTGGGATCAAAGCATGTCATGACGCTGATATGAAACTTTTTCATGCCTATACATTTGCCCTAGAAATGGAAGGAAGGTGCTTTTCTGGCATGACAACTAGACGGGTAGCAGCCCATGCAAACACCTCGCCCCGGATCTCTTCAAGACCGCCACCAGGAAGCGAAGGAAGGTTTATTTTGAGCTTTGCGGTGAGGCGTGGGTACGCGCATTGGCAAAAATTAGCACCATCGAGCAACTCCGGTAATTTGTTCATCTTTGGGGAGTGCTCGCCACCGTCAACCTACAACTTGATCATGATGACACCGTCAACCTACAGCATATAGTACATTACAGTCTCTCTTTGCTTAGGAAATATTATGTGTATGTAGTTGTTTAAGCCTAGAAATCTCCGGTGATTTATCTAAACGTGTGTCCTATCTAAAATAAGTTTATCATGTGTTTTTTTTAAAGTCTGCCCTCTCCAACTCATTAGCAAACAAAATGGATCATGAATATGTGATGAGGCCAATTCATCATTTGATTTGCATTTGAGATGCAATTGATTTATGCACAAGTCCAAGTCCTCATATTAGTTTCAGTTGATGTGCTTAGTTAAAATCTCGAATATGATGGATCTTTCATATGTTGTTGTTCTACCATTGGGGCAATTTGGACAGCCGTTCAATCTTGGCCAAGAAGTTTGCGAGCTATTGGCCCAGGTGGCGGTCAGTATTTGCCATGTTTAGGTATCGATATGAGATGCATACCGTATTTGCCATATTTACTGTTTACTCGTAGATTAGATTAGTCGAAAAAGTGCTAATATTTCCAACAGAGGCTGGGGTCACCCTTTTTTCCAAAGAAAAATAAATGATTTCATAACATTTGCCTTTTTTTAAAGAAAGGTAGCGATCTCTACCTTATATTCAAAAAACGGTTGTGAAGGCTAAATGAAGTAGAGGCAGGGACTCAGACCACCTTCTGATACTGAAGAGAGCATCTCGGTGAATCTTATGTGAATTAAGCACTTAGGCATCATGCCACATGTACTACTGCAACCGTTCCAGCAGATCACTGATCTCACCTTGTTAAAACAAGACAACAAAAGAAGAGAGAGTGCCTAACCAACAGTCTAACTGTTTTTCATTTGGTTTTCAGTCGAATTTCTGCTCCTATCAGATGCTGGCACGTGTTTGCATCTGGATGCTCAGAAAAAAGAGAAAATTCCTTATTTGACACTGTCTTAAAATCTGGTTCCTTATTTGACACTAAAAAAAAAATTCTTCCCTATTTGACACCAGTCCTAATTTTTATTCCATATACGACACTTCCGTCCATTTTAAGCCTAAATGACACCTGAAAAGACGATTTTGCCCCTCATGCGGTATGTGTGTGTGCGCGCGTGTGTGCTGTTGCGTGTGTGGGTGCACGCGCACATGTGTGCTGCTGCTGCATGTGTGTGTGCATGTGTGCTGCTGCGTGTGTACGTGCGCACGTGTGTGTGTGCTGTTGCGTGCCTATGTGCTGCCTCCGTGTGTGCTGCTGTTCCGTGTGTGTGTGTGTTGCTGCGTGTGTGCGCGTGCATGTGTGTTGCGGCGTGTGTGTGCGTGTGTATGTGTGTGTGCACG
>NC_041390.1:607651007-607673986 GCF_002162155.2 Triticum dicoccoides
GTGTGTACGTGCGCACGTGTGTGTGTGCTGTTGCGTGCCTATGTGCTGCCTGCGTGTGTGCTGCTGTTCCGTGTGTGTGTGTGTTGCTGCGTGTGTGCGCGTGCATGTGTGTTGCGGCGTGTGTGTGCGTGTGTATGTGTGTGTGCACGTGCGCGTGGGTGTTGTTGCGTGTGTGTGTGCGTGTGTGTGCACGTGCGCGTGCGTGTTGTTGCGTGTGTGTGCGCGCGTGTGTGTTGGTGCATGTGTATGTGTTGTTGCGTGTGTGCTCCTGCCCTCGCACCTGATGTTGCGTGTGTGCGCTATTGCCCCCCACACACATACCATATGAGGAGCAAAAAAGTCTTTTCAAGTGTCATTTAGGCTCAAAATGGACGGAAATGTCATATAGGAAATAAAATTTAAAACTTGTTTCAAATAGGGAAGAAATTTTTTTCTAGTGTCAAATAAGAAAGCAGATTTTAAGATAATGTCAAATAAGGAATTTTCTTCAGAAAAAAATAAACAGATCCACAAAAAACATATGATGAGTCTTCCCTAAGAACAGAGTTTCCTCCCGTGTTGAAATGAAATGGAAGGTGATAAGCATATCCATTGCTATCTTGAGTCTTCCCTAAGAACAGAGTTTCCTCCCGTGTTGAAAAACAGACAGCAGGACCCTACATCTAAAGGTGATTGTCCTAATATTCATAACCAAACCTGGAGGCAGAAAAACAAAACATAAATGGGACTAAAGAAACACTAAAAAAACTGATATTCCAAAAAAAGACTGAATACTGAAGAACCGGAGATAGAGGTACAGAGGACTATAAACAAGACGGAAAGGTGGCTGAATAGTCAGATGACTGAAGAAACATTGAAAAATATAGGATTGCATACAGAGAAGAGCATAGTGTTTATTTCTCTATTTGCAGATAGAGAAAAACAGAGTGTTTAATTCCCTATTTACAGATGGAGAAAAACAGAGTGTTTATATTCAGACTGAAAAATATAGGATTGCAGACAGAGAAAATCAGATAGTTACAGTCTCTATTTGCTAAATAAACACAACACTTGGACTGAATATAGAAAGACAATGAAATAAAGTGTGCATATGTTGAACCGTTAGAGAAGCCATCAACATCATTAGTTCACAGCAAGAAGCACTACACTCCATTTATGTAAAATGCATCCATCAAACAGGAATGCATCATCATCAAGAACATCTACAATGTTTTCATCCGGGAAACATTAGCAATGGCGTAACAGATATGAATGTCAGAAGAGCGACATTGCAACAATCACCATCACTACAAACTTGTTCCACCATTTCACACTTCGAATCGAGCAGTTCTGAATCATAGAACCGCAAGGACAAACAGTATCAAAGCTTGCTGGATTTTCTGAACACACAGCTGCTGAGTTTTCTAAACCTGATTCTATCTATCTATATACCAAAATCTGGTCATCGTGTATAAGGAGGTCAAATTCCGAAGAGGTGAACTGTCAGGAGTCCGAATTGATCTTGCTTTACTCTGCAAAGAACCAATAATAACGCAGTCAGGTGAGACCTTAATAATCAATGAACAAGACAAAACCTGAAGCAATATAATATGCAAGGAACTGAAATCAGCTGATTGAACTTGATTTACTATCTTTACAAAAAAAATGGCAGCAAATAGGACCAAATAGAGGAACTGAATTGTCTAGAGAGGTAAACACACTAGGAGTCATAAAACTTGCACGTGGCGGTCAGTTTGGTGCACAAACTTGTAAAGTACGTGATTTCGGTCATCAAACTTGTGCGACCGTGCAAATACGATCACTTCTCCCATATTCAGCCGTATCGTGTGCTTACGTGGCGTCTAGACCAGGAACCAACTATTATAAAGTTATAAATAGAGAAACACATCATTACCACTCTGTTCGCTAAGCCCAACAAAGCAACAAATGAAAACTAAAAAATTGCCGTGTTATTCGCACAGTATGGAATGTTTTGATCTAAGCACCCTCTAAGTCTCGATCAAACACTTGTTTTTTTAACACCGATGGAACACTGGTCTGACTGTGTATTTTATAAGTCCCATGCATAAATTACATACATCATACATAAGAAAGAATAATTTTTGTGAACTCAGAACATGCATTTTATATAGATTTTTAAGCCAGAAGTTTTTTTATATATGTGCTGCAAAAATCAATTAATTTATTTTTTGTTTTCTTTAAACACGAGCACGCTATTGATCTGCAAATAATTGCGTGTTCATCTTGAATTTTATTTTTGTTTCCTTTAAACACTTTGAATTGTTGAAATGCTATATGCATGCAGCCGCAAAAGCACGACTTATACAAGTAAAATGCACACCACGAGTTTGCTAATTACTCAACTGTCGATCATCCACGCATGACGGTGACCTGCAAACGGAATATTTTGAGTAAGCCGGTGTGTACCAAACTCGTGTGCAATAATGAAGGATATAAAATCTGTTTCTCCCTTACATGAAATGACTGTAAACATGTTACTTGTGAAGCCAACACTTTCCATATCTGAATCAAACATGAAATCAACACTTTCCATATCTGAATCAGAACATGTATGAAACAACACTTTCCACGTCAATGTTGAATGCAAGCATGTTACTTGTGAAATGATCTGTTCCCCACAGTAACATACTAGCCGTCTTAGATTATCTACAACGGTTTTAGACAATTGCCAACTCCTAACAGTTTCAGACTGCAGCAGATTCAGTTAACTGTTTTTCCAGACTGCAACAAGTTACCTTTTCTTCAGACTGCAACTCTACGAGGGGTCGTCCTCATCCTCCCCCACGCCCAAATCCTCGAAGGCTCGTGCCCACTGAAAAAGCTCCCGCACAAAGATACAAGAAAAATAGATGAAAAAGCCTTCGAGGAAAGATCTATAAAACAAAACTGGCCAAATCTACAAAATGCACTGTGTTCTTGCAGTCTGCGGATCAAAATTTCAAAAGAACCAATGCAGAAGAACTCAAGAGACCAACGGGGAAGAAATCAAGAAATACCTTTCGGGCGTGCTGGTTTGGCAAAGGCCCCTGCTGCTGCGGCCCCAGGGGAGCGGGCGCGGCGGGCGCGACCACGCCGAGGCCCGTGATTTCGGCAAACGTGCGGCGACCCGCGGCGCGGGCCGCTGCTCGCACGGTGTGGGAGTCGGCGTTCGCGGCGGCGAGGCCCCTTATTTCGGCAAACGTGCGGCGACCCGCGGCGTACCCGGTGAGGCCGTTCGCGTCCGCGGCGAGGCGCTGGGCGTGCTCGGTGAAGGCGTCGGCGAGCGCCGTGAAGGCGTGGGCGAGCGCGGCCTCGTGCGGGGGGAGCGACTCCGCGTGCGCCCTGATGCTCTGGGCTAGCGCGACGAGGTTGTGCGCGAGGGCCCTCCCGTTCGCTGCGGGCGTGGCGAGGGACGCGGAAACGGCTGCCGGCGCCGCGCGAGCTTCTGGCGCGGCGAGCGCCTCCCAGTGCGCGGCGCAGGCCACATCGTAGGCGTAGAGGTGGCGAAGGAGCGCCCGGCCGGTCTGGAAGAAGGCGAAGTAAGGGTGGCCGGGGGGCAGGGGCGGCGACGGCGGGCTGGTGGTCGGCGGTGCGGGCGTCGGCTGTATTGCGGTTGCTGATTCTGTATTGGTTGCGGGTCGGCGGTGGAACGGTGGAGCGGGCGGGCCTGTCGGCTGGAGGAACTACCCAGCGGCTAGGTGAGCCGTGAGCCGAGGCCGAGCCAGGGGACGGTGTCACACGCCTGGGTCTATGGCCCACCATTGGATTAGGTAGATTCTTTTCTTACTTCTTTGATTTATATTGCTGATATTTATAGATTGGCAAAAACACAGAAAAATCAGGTTTGAAATTCAAAAAAATAACTGTTTTGATTTTTTTTTGGAAGAAATGGGATAAAACCTCTCTCACGAGGGCTCTCACTTCGCCATTCACCCCTTGACCAGTGCCCGCATTACGGTCAAGATTCCTAGCCATTACCCCTTCATCGTCAAGCTGCCACTCGTGCGAGCTCCGGCGTGGGTCTTGGGTTGCTCTGGGGCAGGAGATCTATGGGGAGGAAGCCATGTGTGCTCAAGAGCATGTGAAGGCCGAGGCTTAGAGCATCTACAGTCGAGCGCCCCAAACCAGTCTCAAACGTCCGGGCCACTCGCCCGGTCACTGACCGGTCATGATATTTTGACCCAGAAGGACGCCTCAAACGGGTCTCAAACGCCCGGGCTGGCCGGCACTCCTCATATCCAGCCAAAATATGGGGCGGATATCGGGTGGTCCGGGCACACCCAGGCGCGTCTGCCTGACAAGCCCGGTCCACCACCGACCCCACGTCTGTCCCGCAAAAAACAACATCTGGCTCATCGCTCCGAAACCCGATCTCACTCACTCTCCTCTCTCGCTCCGTCCTCTCCTCTCCCCGTATCGATTTCGATCGAATCCGGCGCAATGTCGAGCTCCGGCAGCCGCTCCGGCTCTGAGCTGGATCCGGACTATGAGCCTGCCCTTCGCATCGCCTTGGAGAGGTCCAAGGTGGAGATTAGGGGCAGTTCCGGATCTGCACCCTCGCCACAGCCGTAGCTCGGATGCCGACGCTTGCCCCTTCCGGCATGTGTGCAGCTCCGATAAGCGGCCTGCGCAATCCGTGCCTCCCCAACGCCGTCGCCTGCCCTGTCGGCTGCTCCTCCCCCACGTGGGGCAGCGGTGGGTGCTTGTTGATAGTGCATGTTGTTATGAAAAATTCACATGTAGTTTCCCTTTCTATTAATGCACCGAAACATAAAGGCCTTGCACGATAAATTTCACGTGTAATTTTAGTTATGCGTTTGGATAAAACCCGTTATAATAGAGCATGAGTTGCTAGATTCTTGCTCATGTTCAGGTTCAGATCATTTTTTCATGACAAGTAGTACTAAATATTTTTCAAATCTTACCATTGGATTTGGTGCAATTTAAATCTTCCCTTTATTAGCTTAAGTACTTGAACTTGTTCTTAGCGTTACTATTCCTTTACAATAAATGCAACTAAAATATTGATGTGACTTTTTTTTGCTTCCTCCAACTTTGCATTTAATAATTTACTTACATGGTTCTCATCATATTTGCGGGACAAAAAGAAGACACAAATTCAACACTCATCAAGCCTTACTTGGATGCATCTCAAGTCAAGCCACAAACTATAAAATGGTAGTTGTAATTTGATTATTTGGATTTTGCTGTATGGAGGTGCTTATGATTGTGTGCTACAAATTGTTTGTGACAACTGTAATTTGATTATGTGGACTTTTCTTTATGGAAATGCTTATGATTGTGTGTTGCAACTTGTTCATGGCGGTTGTAATTTGATTATGTAGATTTTTCTTTATGGAGCTACTTATGATTGTGTGATGCAACCCTTTATGCTAGTTGGATTTTAAATTTCAGAAAGACTATGTCTGTCTCGTTCCAAGGTAACCTTGGCCCGGGTTAATGAATTATTGCCAAAATGGTATCCAAACAAGATATGCATATCATTTCAATTGATAAATTGTAGTGTCACTGTCACCCAAACATGATGTTTGGATTTGGAATCGAGATTCAACCAAATGAAGTCCCAGCATAGATTTCATTTCAACCAAATGAAATGAAATGAGAGGTGCCAAATGAGTTGTGAAGTGTTTTGGAGAGTTTTCTTATGGAAGAAATTGGATCGTGATTTGTGAATAGGAATTTATACTCTAATGTAATACATATCCTGAGGTGACCGAGAAACTCGGCCTCTCGTGAGCAATCTCACTCCACCACCGACCCCTCTACCACCATACCGTGTTCCCGTCCTTTCCGACAAGATTCCTAGCCACTACCCCCTCATCGTCAAACCACCACTCGTGCGAGCCCCGGCCTCCTGCGTGGGTCTCTGGGTTGCTCAGGGGCAGGAGATCTACGAGGGTGCGGGTGCCATTTCAGTATATCCATTACCGGCAAAGGCGATGAACCCCAGAGGATCGCCACGCGCGGCACTGACTCCATTGGTGACTCCCAAAGGCCATGTATACTTGAGAGCACGCGATGGCGGAGGATGCTCTGGTGAAGGCGCACCTGAAGCTGGCTCTACAGATTTTTGCGAGAGCCACGCCCAAGGAGAGATTGAGGTTGGTCCTAGCTGTTGGATAGATTCATAAGAGATGATTCTGTGGGTGATGTTAGAGGTAAATTTGACAAGTCCAGTGCAACGCTCGCGTTGCGTAGGTATCAGGGCGAGGAATTCCCCGCATCAAACTATTAGGTCTATGAGATCCTTGGACAGGCTAAGGTTGGGCTTCTATTCTCCGGCTTAAATAGCCGCACTTGGTCCCTCGGGCGGCACGCCCAAGCGGCGTCACACGGCGACATGAATCCGTCCTCATTGAAAACTGGAGGAGGTGTCTGTCAAACCAATGATTTCTACGTATTTTCGTGTGGGCCCTTGTGATGAGTCCGGCGTGGCGGGCGTGCCCGGGCGCATCCAGGCATCCCATAACTGCCCCAATATGGGTCGGGTATGGGAGTGCCAGTTCGCCCGGGCACTTGGGCCGAATTTTCCAGATCCGATTGTGTGGCTCTTTTCTGTCCGGATAATGACCGGTCAGGCCGCCAAGACATTTGAGGCGAATATAAGGGCTCCTGTTATTGATGCTCTAATAAACCCTTGCCTTGTCATGCGACATGTTTGGTACGAGGCTATGTTCTCTTCTCTGTGTGTCCTACCAGGCTACTCCCTTCTTCCATCTATATAGGGCTTAATGCGTTTTTCAAGACCGTCTTTGACTATTGATAAGATTAATAATATACGGAATGTATAATGTGAAAATTATATCATTGGAAGCTCCTTTCACGTACGAATTTGACGGTATGCTTTGTGTAACTTGCATGTCATATATTTTTGCTTTAACACTTGGTCAAAGTTAGCCTTGAAAAACGCGTTAAGCCTATATAGATGGAAGGAATGAGTATGTTTAGTTCCAGGTTCCCCTGTAAGAGAGAGCATGCGTGCAGCTCCACTGCTGCATTTTTTTTATCTTTGTGTATAAAATGGAAAGGAACATTACTGGTTGCATTGAGTGATTGTTTTGCTTTGCTTGTGGAAGCTCGATCACTGGCAACTGTTGGACTCCGGCTCCCCAAACACGATGAAACAGAGGACACATCACGCTATACATTTCCTGCACGTACGATGGGGGTCAAAGGGTCGTTTTTTCTTAGTTGGTTTTTTTCTATGAGCAAAGAGGTTTTTCGTTTTTTGCTTTTGATCTTAAGAGTTTTTTATTTTCGTATAAGGTTATAAGCATGGAGAAAAAACGCAAAAGTATATACAAAATCTCCAGTGCTGCTCACAGCATCTCTCTTTCTGAGTGCTAGCAATATTTCCCAGATCGGCTAGTCTGGGCTGGGCTTTCCGGCTCGCGCCGAGTCGCCCGCTCGGCTGCTCGTGCTTCCAGAGATAAGAGAAGGATGTTCCACCGAGCCTCCTCAGCGATTTGAAACATCCGACCATCCATCTCGATTGCTTGATGCGTTTTCGGCCGTTGGATCGAGAGGTGGGAGGAGCTGGGTCGTCGGATCGAAGCTGCGGCGCTGTAGAAATGAATATTTACCGTCCCGCGGTAAAGATCTCGTGTCACCGCGCGTAATTCTCGTGCCCCGCCGAGGGCATTTTCGTAATTCCACTACGTTGTATAAAAGTGCAACACCCATAGGGTTTCTCCCCAATCGGCTTCATCCCCTCTTCCTATTCACTCGAGGGAGCCACCGCCGCCCCCTCCCATTCCAAACTCCTCTCTTCCCCGCCTCCCCTCACCCTGCCGGCCATCCTCCCCGTCCTCCGCCGCCACCGACCAGCCGCAGCCGCGCTACCATCCCCTCCCTGTTCCTCTCCCGTGGCAAGTCCTCCGAGAAGCAGCCCAAGGGCAGCCGCCTGCCGCTCGGTGGCCGGACGCCGAGAAGCGCCGCTGCTTTGGCTCCGCCGTCTCCTTCGCCCTGCCTGCCGGATCCACGCCGTCGTCCTCGCGTGCACACGGCAGGTGCTCCGCCTCTTACTCTCGTTCGGCCAGATCCACGGTGCACGGCCTCTCGCGCTCGCTCGCGACCCTGAGCCGTGGCAAGGGTTTCAGGCTGGGCATCGGCTTCGTCGCCGGCGCGGCTCCGGTGGATTCCGACGGCTCCTCTCCGTCTCCTCTCTCGCCCCCACGCGCGGCTCCGCTTCCCGATGGCCATGAGGTGCAGCCTTGCATCGTCCTCTTCTCCTTTTCCTTCTCAGGCAAATTTTGTTTTGGTTCACTGCTCAATTTCTTTGGTTAATCTTCGTGCACTGACCACTTGGTGTTGTTGATGGCGCAGATTGTGGCGAGGTTGAGCGTATGGAGCAGAGGGACCAGGGCCGGCCGATGGCTTGTTTCCTCTATACGTACTTGATGGTTAGCCCATGTAGCAGATCGACTGATTCTGAGAAAGGAAAAAAATGGTAACAAAACGACTAATTCTTGGCTTGTTGCATGCGCGTGATCTTCTCTGGTTTCTCTTCCCCAATTGGCAACGAACCAGCCATGCCAAGGTCAACGGCGCCTTGTCCACACCGTCTAATTGCGATTTCCGGCTGTTGGGTGTGATTAGTGCAGGAAGGTAATGGGATTTTCTCGATTCCATGCATGAACCTCCTCGTGAACTCAAATCCCATCTGTTTGTAGTCTTGTTAGATGTTTCGCTTCGTGAAGTTAATCCTCATTACGTATCTCTTGCTTACACTTCAGTTTCTTGTATTGATTGGGCCGGATTAGGAAAGGGAAACTAAATTTTCTGCTCATGACTTGTAAGCTGCAGCAAAAGCTTGCAATTTCTAATTTCCTAGCCAACCAGGAGCATTTGTTTCATGCCTTTCCTAAACTTTTTTTATTTAACTAGCTGTGTTCTTAATTTTTATCATCTTGTATCATATATTTGTGTGCTAATTATCAAGATTGCTATTAATTTGGTAATATTGTATTTGGAAAGTATTCATCTGACTATGAGAAGAAAAAAACATGCATATGAGTTGATTGAGCCTGAGAGAGGAGTTGTTGACATTTATTCAGAGCACATACAAGTAGTATTTCTACTGCTTAGGAATTTTATGGAATTAGTTTTAGTATTTATTGAAGAGCAATTTAGTGAAGGATTATAGGATGTTAAAATTTCACCTAATGAAAAAAATATAAGTTTCAGACTGACAAGATGATAAGGCAACATAAATTTTAGTGTGATTTATTGGAAGAACTTTGAGTGGTTGGATGATTCAATTTGGTTAGTTGGTTATGCAGTTTATAAGTCACCCATGGGTGTGTTTATTGCAAAACTTGCACAATCATTCTATGGCGCCAACCACCAATACCATGCTCCTCCAGAGTTAAGCCACTTCGTGATGCGTAATTATTATTTTTGATGTTGCTGATACCCTTTCCCGTGGACACCTCTGCCAGATCCGTTGCTGCTACAGAACCCAACTCCTGAGCACGTCGGAGTTGAGCAAGAAGACAGGAGGAGGTGTCGAGGACGAAGAGGCCCCTCTTCCTTTTTGGTCCACGCCGCTACGAAAGTGATATTAGGGTATTGAAACTTGCTTTATGGAGTAGTACCATCACGATACCTTGCCTTTTTCCTATTCTGTTCGAGTACTTAGTACTTACCCTGTTTCTTTGACAAAGGCATTTGATAGATATGATTAGGCACATATTGAGTGTGCCATTTCAGAAATATTGAGCATACAGTTTCAGTTCCAACTTAAGCATACAATCTGCTCTTTCTTCTTAAGATATAGAGGAGGGTAATGATATATTGTCTGTTTGATATTTGCATGTAGTTATTATTTCATAAAAGGCCTAAGTTTGACCTTATGTTATATCAGGACATCTTGGTTCTAAATTTCATTCCAGAGATTTGCTTAATATTTCATTTAGATTGGTTGTTTTAGGAAATGAAAAAAAATGCATTCTATGTTTGTTCGTTCTATCTTTCCCTGTTTTTGTCATCTTCAGTATTTAATGTTTGTTCATACGTGTATTTTTATCGCCACAACCTTCCACTGGCCTGACTAGGGTGTGCCAAGGTGCACATTTAGTTATCAGAAGATGGTTCTGTTTTTATTGGGGCTGCATTTGTAATGGTTCATTATTTCTAAAGGGGTACACTGTTTGTAGGTATTGCACTGAGCTGGAAGAGGATGCTGGCCAGCGCCCCACCTCTCTTTCGACATAATAAACTGATGTAAAAACTTATCTTGGGAACATTCATAAATATGGCCATTCAAATTCCTCAGAGCGACTTTGTTCTAACCATACATAGCAGAACTTAGTTGCCTTCCCAGACTTCTGCAGAAATTTAAGTGCAATGTATCATCAAGGATCATTGAATCCAGTTATTTGATTTCTTTGTATAACAAGAGCTTGAGTTGTCGCCCTATCTGTTGTGGCGGTATCATGGTTTGCTTGACTCAATTTTGACAAGCAGTTCAAAATTAAGTATGGTCGCTTGAAGCATTCTTTGTGATACTAACTGCAATCAAGTTTCACATTTTGTTCTACTCAACTCGGCCTTTTCCAGATATCTTAGCTTTGGCTTTATGTGGGCACACTACTGTTACTCTTTTTATATGGCAATACAAAGGAGATTGAAGTATTCGTAACACATGTGTTTTCTGTCGTGCAGTGAACTTGTTATACTCTTTCTGGTTCAATGGAACTTACCTACGCACATTAGGTATGCCTTTTTTGGTACCTTCATCTCAACTTCATTGTTTCTATCTATGTGCTCTTTTCACATTTTCTTACAGATTATATGAAGAAATCGTTCATTGCTAATTAATACTATATGCGATGATGTTTTGAAATTTACCTATCCCAAATGTGGTGTTTTGGACAATGTGATATAATTCATAGTTCTTACTCTGGGCTCAGTGAAACATGTTGTTATTTTAATAAATTAAACTTTCTTCACTTCAAGGCAAACAACATATGTTGCATTTCTACCAAAGTGTGTGTAATTCTTTGTTTTACTTGCAGATTGTTGCAGCTGTTGTTTTTAGATGTGACATGATTCTACTTCTTGGTACTGTAGGGGTTTTACTTTAGCTGGTGAGTGTTTGTGAGCGAGATGGCTGTCGCTTCCACATGGATCCACCTCCTAGACGTTGACCACTTCATTGGAAGGTTAGCAAGGCATTATTTGTTCAGGTGTATGCGATTGTCAGCTAGATGTTCATGTTTGTGGTTTGTTTGGCTTGTGATGTAGGCACGTGTAACCTTGATGGGCAAATATGGTGAAGACTTGAAGTTGATATACTAATGTGGTATATGAAGCTATGTTCAAGGGCGTCACACAGGTTTGGAATCTTCATTCACATCTGCACCTCACTTGTTACCTGTGTTCTTGCTTCAGTCTTTTTTTGTAATCATATTCCTATATACTGGGCATCATTCTGTATTGCCAGTGCTTTCTATTAATCACCATTTTAAGAATCATTCCTATATACTGGTTCTTGCTTCAGTCTGAGATTGAAGTTTCTTGATTTTATCCTATTAGATTCCAAACCTGACTTTGGGCGATTGCTTGAGGGAGTTTCCACTTCTCTTTTTGTGTGTGATTCTTGCTATAATGGACGAATTGGTCATGTTGTGTGCATACTGCTGAAGCACCTATTGAGTTTAAATCATCTGAAGAATGGGACAGAAGTGATGATAATAAGATAATAGTATTTCTTAAGCCTATATTTAGTTTTCCCTTCCTTTTACACTAAAATGTGTACTAACATTTCTTGAGAACAGAACTAGGGTAGTGCACATATATGATTTATTTATTCTTCTTTCATATTGGAGAGAGTGGTAGTACCTTGCTGATTACACTAATTTTGTCCTATTAGAGGGTTCTGTATATTCTCTAGCTACTTAATGATTTCTTTCTTGGCTGTGATTTATTTGGTATTTGAGGTGCTAACAAATAGGAGTTGTGACAGAAAAATGTCGTTTTATTTGCTCTCATGCGACAAGCATGCCTAGAGTCTTGCGAGTTATACCCGTGTTGAGATATGCTATGGTTTATTATGTCTTTATTTCATGTTTATTTCAGGCTTGTTTTGTGGCCTCAAATCCAATGTATCCTTGATTCTGTAATTATTGAATAAATGTCTGCATTCTGCGTTCAGTTCTGTAACATAGAAGTGTTGGCGTGCTTCTTTTCATCTCCAGCCAACTGGTCCATCATTTCTCTGGTTTAATAAAAAGGAAAATATTGTTCTTTTTGTAGCTCAGTGGCACTTATTGCCTTATGGAGGCTGATTCTTAAATTGCCTAATTAACAAGCAACACTTAAATGTAGATGGTTATCCTTTGCCACTCTTTAGTAATATATCGGATTTTCCCATATCATGTTCATGACAAAGATGTGTATGTGTGTGGACATGTGTGTGTGTCTGTGTGTGTGTGCGCGTGCGCGTGTGCGTGTGCCATTGTATTAGGATTTAAAGTTTGGGTCTCCTCTGGTTTAGTTACTTCCTCCTCCTATTCTAATGCTGATGCTTTGCTTTTGTGATTGCAGATCGACTTGCAATGTTGAGCAGATCACCATGTTAAAAGATGAGCATTTAGAGAAGTGTGTGCTCGCCAAGGATCCAATGGGTTTCTGAAGAGTTGGCTGCACATCGTTGGTGTCCGATGCACTATCAGGTATACATGAGGTCCGCTCTTGGTTTTACCTTGGTCTTGTAGTTAGCAAATCAATTTTTTTTGGAATGTTCGACTTTAATTACATTTAGATAGTCTTTCACCCATCCATATCTTTGAGATTTGAGACCAGGGTGCACGCCACAAATATGTCAACCATGATGTCAGGAGCCCCTTAATTTCCTCTTCCTTTTGGGTGTGAGCATCGTTGATTGCTAATAGCAAAGAAATTAAAAAAGAAGAAGAATATAGAAGTAACTTCATTTTTTACATGGCTTGATTTAAATTTTTGTGTACATGTTCTTTGATGAGATAGTCTCCTATGTCTGTCAGGTCCAGTACTAGATTTTTTTTGACTCAGAACCAACAACCCCAATTTAAATGAAATATAGATACACACAATATTTGTAAGCTACTACGGGAATTTAGAGGTGGTCATAGATATCTTGGTCAACCCAAATAGATAAAGAACACACATGAATCCAGGCTCGTGCTCTGTTTTGTATTTCTCATGTACGAGCAGAGTCTGTGTGTATATGTTGTAAGCTAGAACAATTTATACACACCAGAACCTATCTGTGTATGAGCAGAGTCAGTGTGTATATGTTGTAAGCTAGAACGGGTTGTATCCACCAAAACCTCTATATGTGTGCCTGTACTCCTGTCATGCATGAATTTTTTATCAGACAAGATTATTTTTTTCAAATGTATAATCCTATTTTTCTCAGATATATATTTCTTCTTGTTCATTCTTTTCGGCTTAAAGCACGAATAATCAGAATATACCTGTAGTGTTTGTACTATATGCATACACTTAAGCTCAAAATAATAATGCACTTCCTATTACTTGCTCTGTTTTGTTAAAATGTACGTACATCAGTTGGTTAATTGGCCAGGAAATTTTGCTCTGGTGATTGCAAAATTATAGTGGCTAGCTGGGACACCTAATTCCGCCTTTGCAATTATAAGCTATTAAGCTGGTGTATTTTCTGTTAGAACTACCGGATATTCATGTAACTTGGTTTCTTTTGTGGTACATGTACCTTAGTTTAAATATTGATTAACTGATACACACTACTTATGGTGGTCTTCTAATCAAATCACAGCTACAGAGATTTCCTTGGCGAAGATCTCGGGACACTCGGGTAATTTATTTTTTTCCATATGATCACGATGTAGAGGCTAGGAGAACTATCTCCTTTTCATTATATGCATAAGTAGTGCAGATTATTCTGTAGGGAATTATTTCCTGTTTTATCGCATGTTGCTACTCTGTGTTAGGTGATCATTATAGCCATATAATGCCACTAGATGTAGTGCCAGATATCTCCTTTATTGCTTCAGTTTTAATTAATTAGGAAACTGGAGCGGGGTATTAAGTTGGATCCCCCCTCGTTTCTTTGAGACCTTCTGATCATGTGCTTATTTTAGTGGCTCTGTCCTTGGATGGTCATTTCTGATGAGTGATAACCAGGGCAGTTTCACTTCCAGAAACAAGAGAAGAGGGTCTCACCGAGCCTCCTCAGAGCTCAGCGACTTTCGGCCGTCGGATGCGTTCGCTTGATGGAGTTTGGGTCGTCGGATCAAGCCATCGGACGTACTCTGCCGTCGGATCTGGAGTAGCACTATAGGAATGAATAGTTACTGCCTCCTCGCGTTGTCGCTTACTCTGTCTGTTCGACCGGGACTAGCTGACGTGTGGGGCCCCTCGTGGGTGGGCTGCGTTTGTCAGTGACCGTGGCCGCGGGTGTGGCATGTTCGTCCCGTCGCGCGCACCGACGGGTAAATATCCCACGCCACTGCACGTAATATCTTGCCCCCACCGAGGTTATTTCGGTCTTTTTGCATCTAGGCCTCGTGCGTGGTGGGCGGTGGTTGGCCCGTGCGGCTATGGAGTGGGGGAGGGCAGCGGCTTGCCTCTTCGTGCTCCCATTCGCCCCCTTCTCTTTGGGTCTCCTCTCCTCTCGCCGCCGATGCTCGTGTCAGAGGCTATTCTTGCTAGGGCGATGATGATTAACTGTGGCTGAAATAAGTGTGCCTTTGAGCAATCGAGGCACCTGTGGGTATCAAGTTGGATCCTCCCTCTCATCCCTAAAATCATTTTTGGTCATGTGATACTTATGGTTCTGTCCTTGGATGGTCATTCTTGTTGAGTGATAACCAGGGCAGCTCCACTATGTAAACAGATTGATCTGGTGGTAAGAGATGACGGGGGTAGGTTATATGATCGAGGAAAGGCGAATCTGAGCCTACTATGCAATTAACCCTAAACCCTTTTTCATTTGTATTTAAAGGTGTTGCTTATTTATGCTCCAGTGTTTATAGCCGTTTTAAGTAAAGTTTTCTTCTCTCTCATGCCTTTATTGCATATAAGTTGTTCTTGATCCTTTATTGTTTCTTGTTGGTCTTTGATTTAATCTGGTTAAGAGTAAGTTGCACTTTGTTATACTAGAAAGACTCACTCCCAACAAGTTATCGGTTGAATGACTTGTTTTAATTCGTTGTGATACTATTACTTCTATTTTTTTGCAAGTTACCAGTTGTAGCTATTTGTTCATGCTACAGAAAATAATACTATAGGATTTTTTTGAGATTTTTCTTGAGATAATGCTGGATTGTTCATGTAAAGAGTGACCGAGGTAGCATGTCCCATTTTGTATCCATAAACATTTTTTTGACTGCTGTGATTAGGTTGCTGGGTTAATCCGAGCCATTGAGCAGACATTTCCTTTCGTTTTCTTTAGTTTGTTCTGAAGCTTTCCCCAATTTTGTACGTCACCACTGCATTTTTTTGGATCCTACAGTTTGAACACTCTTCCAACTATAGAGTTTAAAATATGTTACCTACATAAAGAGGAGTTAAATAAGGATGAACTTACACAGCTTATCCTTATTTTAGCCATAAGAGTATTTTGTCTATAGAGCTGATACTCTGAAACTCTGTTTTTATTACTGTATTATATTATGAAGGTTCAAGTATTTGGGTTCTAGCTCCTGCTTGGATATGGTAGATGCTTATTCATTTTCCTATTAGGATTACATCATTGATGTCACTTCCCAACCAATATTAAGCTGGCAGTTGTTTATTTTCTCTTTTGCCTAACACATCAAAATCTAGAGCAACACATTTTGTTGATTGATATTTCCAACAGATACTGATTACTTCTCTTTATTTTATTGTATTGTTAGCCAATTAAAAAGGTTTTGTTGTAGGTGTATTTTTTTGTATGGTATATATTATGCGAGTTATTTCTAATGCATCTTGATATTATCTTAGAATCATCTGACTAGAGTCTCGGTCCTTAGAGCTTAGTTAAGTAAAGCATCTTTTATATCAGATATCAAATTATCTATACTTGTACTAAGATATAATGTATCTAACCAGATTTTCATTTCTTTAATGGAGTTTTTAGCACTCAGATTTATTTGAAATAGCTGCTCCTATATTTTTGCCAGTGCTTGCTGTACTTAGTTTAAATGTTTCTTCTTGGTAGGATCAGTTCTAAATAGTGGATGTAAGCATGCCTTTTCAAGCTTAAGCATTTGATTTTTAGCGATATGGTGTTCTCTCCTTACAGATGACCTTCTGCTTTCTTATTTTTAAAAATAGACAAGTTGGATGCAATTGCCGCCACTCATGTCGCTACAGGAGTGCGCGCAGGGGGGAGTGGCGGGTCAAGGTGCGCTCATCGGCGCCGCTGCTGACCGGCAGATCCAGGCGCACCCTCGGTGCACGCAGGGGGGTGATCTACGACGACCTCCTGGGCACGACACCGCTGGAGACGGTGAGAAACACGCACTCCGTCCACCATTGGTCACCGGCAGTAGCAGGACGAACCGTCGCCGTAGCCGCCAGGCTGAACCATAAGACGCCTCAATAGCGACTGACGAAGTCGTCGAGGTGAGGCGAGAACCCCCTTCCGACGCCTTGCATCGTCCTCTTCTCCTTTTCGTTTTGAGACATCCTCCACCTAATCCCCTCCCCTCTTAGGCGACAGCCCGGAGGTGAACTCCAGCGACAGCGTGAACTTGGCCGGCGACCGCAAGGACCCATCCACGGGGTCCCTTCCTCTCTAAAAACGGCCTAATTGCTGATATCTTGCCTCCCCTCTCCTTCTCCCTCTCTTAATTTTCAAACAATTTCGGTATGGTATTACTGTTAGGTAACCCTACAAACTTTGTTGGAACCTAAAAATAGGTACTTCTGATGGATTAGAGTGGTTCTGCCTGAAACAACTTCCAATGAATTGTTGAATTAGCCAATGTCATAATTAGTAAACCCGTGCCGTTATATTCTGTAATGAGATCACATTATGCCCATGTTTAGATGACACTGACCCAAGTTTACTTTCTGATTCCCTTAATTTCTCTACCTAATTCTTGTGGCGGCATGCTTTCATCAGTTTCAATACGACGAAGATGACAGATCCAACATGGTATCCTTTACGGATGAACAGGAGTTAAGAGGCATGTGTGTAAGTGTTGCATATACTGTTCGAAGATCTTCCGTGTCATTCCAATATGTACCATGCCATGCTACAGAACGATCAAACATATATTCTGTATTGGTTTATTCCTTCGGTGATTAATTTCAGGCCACCCAAGCCACACAAAGAAGGCCCACTAGTTTTTTGGACAGGATAAGTGCACTTCAGGCCACCCAGGGTCGGGCTTTCAGCAGAGACGCCAGAGGAGATACCTTTGTGCGAGACTGCTCTCGGTTGAAAATATCCAAAGGTTGGTGCCTCAAGCTAAACTTATCACCTGTGATTCTTTCCCTTTGATCCATTTGCTCCATGCAACCCCTTCTCTGGACAAGCGATAGTTATAGTCGTCATGGACTCCGATGAGATTCTCGACGAAGCGATACCCGATGGTTGGAATTGGCAATCATATGCTTCCAGCGGTATCACTCGCCATGATGAGCTCCACCATTGGTTCTAACTTTGTGTACTTATCAAGACTGCCATCTAACTGTCACCAGCCTTTGTATAAACGCCTTGCTTTTAGTATTTTGTGATGTTCGGCTGTCCTGTAATGTGCTACTTAGTTTTCGGTCCCTTGCTATGTAACCAACTTACTCTAATTATTAATAATGGTAATTCAACTTGTGGGATGCATTCATTTCTATATAAATGACTTGCTGTAATCCTGATCTATCAAGAATTTTGATAGTTTTTATTGAACCATATCTTACTTTGTACTGCACTTATATGATTTGTATTGGTTTACATACTCCCCTGATAAATACCAGGCGCTCGATTATTGGATCACTACTTTAGACATATTTTTGTAATGACAAAATGTGTCATGTTTGTCATACTTTTGGTATATATGTTGTCTTGCCGTTTGGCAATGCCCTGTTTTTTATGTAAATTTATTGTATTGGTCTAATCCATTCTGAGCAATTGCTTTAATTCCCTATGTTAACAAACGCACTGAAATTGATTTTGTCTTAGTCTCATGCCGATGTTTATCATCATTGTGTCTTGCTCCTATCACAACTGAGTGTTTCTTCTTCACTATTTTGTTATGTTGTATGAATGCATATACTAAAACTAAATTCATATTAACTTAGCATTACCTGCCTAATCAAATGTTGGGACCGGCATCCTTGCGCCAAGGCGCGATTCCGATCTAGTTGTAATATTGGTCACACCTCGCTAGATTGCAGGAAGCTTGACCAGCTTATAAAGCGAGGCGGGCTGGTCTTTTCGGCTCGCGCCGAGTCGCCCGCTCGGCTGCTCGTGCTTTGTAATGTTAGTCTCACCCCGGTAGCTTGCAGGAAGCTTGACCAGCTTAGACCTTGTACAATGGGAGGTCCTGTAGAAAAGATAAAGAGGAGAAAGAGGGCACGATAAAAGCCCTTGGCTATCAGTTTTGTGTGCGCGCGTGTTCGTGCGATTTGACGTGATCGATCTTGTGGCGAATTTCCAACACCGGCCTCGCCTCCCTCATCTCGCCTCGTCCAGCATAACGACCGCCCCCTCCGCGCCCAAGCCAAATAAGAAGCTGCAGAGGCACGCCGCGGACACGAGGGATGAAGTTGTCGCCGCTGCGCAGCAGAAGGTCACCAACGCCCGCGTCGTGGCGGCAACGATGAAGGCGCTCTATATGCTAGGGTTAAACCCTAGCCAACATGGCCTCGTCAACGCCGCCGTGGCCGCGGTCAGCACCGGCTCATCCGCGTTCCTTTGGATGGTGCTCCCCGACTCGCCCCGCGCGTCGGCTTGCACCCCGATGCCCGGCTTCCACGTGTACCTGCAGGCCTCCCGCCTTTTCAGGGAGTGTTCGCCCGACGTGAGCGTGGTGGCGCCTTCCATGCCCGCGCCCATCGACCTCAACGCCACACAGTTGGCCGGTGGCTCGTCATCCGGAGGCGCGAGCAAACGCGCGCGGCAGATGCCGGCCGACGTGCTGTCAGACGCCCACAACCTGTTCGACGGAATGCCGGCCGCCGGCAACAAGGACTACATGCAGAACCTGATCTTCGAGGGCGGTGCGCCGGTCGCTGGCTACGATCCCAACGAGACACAAAGCCAAGACGATCGAGGGGCGTTCACGCCGGTCGCTGGCTATGATCCCGATCAGGCGTCCTTCATGCGTGATCAGGTCGGCATGGACCTGGATGGCTTCCCACTTGACCATGAGTTTCCGGACGACTACGGGCAAGAGGAAGAGGACGAGTGAGACGTCGAAGTGGAGCCTTTGTTCGAGGACGAGCTCGCAAACCAAGCCGCTGGGCCAAAGCCGAAGCACAAGAGCAAGCGGACGAAGGCATGCACGACAACCGAGGACAAACTTCTTTGTGAGTGTTGGCGAGACATTGGACATGACCTCAAGACGGGCGCCAAACAAAAGCATTCAACTTTTGGGATTCGTGTCCACCGGGAGTTTCATGAGAGCAAGAAGTTTCCGCCTTACCAAATAGTGAGCACGCGCGGGTGGGTGGGTGTCCATTTCGAAGCGATGGAGGGTGATCCAACAAGAGTGCAATAAGTTTTGTGCCATCCTTAAGAGCGTCAAGGCCCGCCTCGTGAGCGGCATCAGCATGCAAGACATGGTATGCTAGCAAGCCGCCCTCTTTTGTGTCTTCAAGGTTATGCTTGCGTGTTCATTTGCATAGCGTTTGCCAATATGCTTGCATGAAATACATTTGTAGGCATTTCAAGCTTTGGAGGCATTCAAGGTCCAACACAATGGCAAGTGCTTCAACCTCTCCCATTGCTTTAGGGTCATCAAAAACGAGGAGAAGTTCAAGGCGCAATATGCCGCCCTCAAGTCGCGTGGGGGAAAGCAAGCCATGGAGGAGGTTGGGGACGGCGAGCTGGCACGGGCGCGGGGGAAGACCAACTCCAGGAAGGAGGACAAGCGGATGCGGCATCGAACGCCTTGATTGCAAGTGTGGATGGCATGATGAACAAGAAAGACTCAAGGGAGAAGGAGCGTCGGCGTTTCAAAGAAGAGCAAATGAACGCCTTCATGGAGATCCAAAGGAGAAGGCTTGAGATGGACGCGGAGGAGCAAGCCAAGATGCTTGAGATAGAGGCGGAGAAGCAAGCCAAGATGCTAGAGATTGAGGCCGCCAACGCCAAGACCAAGGCGAAAGAAGTGGCTCTTGCGAGCATGATGACCGGGGTAAAGATCATGAAGATGGATCTCAACATCGTGTCGCCAAAGATGAGGCAGTGGTTCGAGAAGATGCAAGCCGACATGCTCAAGTTCACCGACGAGTGATCTCGTGGCGGCGAGCGCCTTCCTTTTTTTGTATGCCGGCATGACCACGGGGCTGCGATGGCGTGGTTAAACTCAAGTCCCACCTCTTTTTGTGTGCTGGCATGCGTGCCGGCCGCTGGCGAGTGCGCCAGCATGAACTGTGTGGTGATATTTTTTGAAGCCGGCATTGTATACCGGTGCTGGCATGATGCCAGCATGAGACATGGCCGCGGGCCTTTATTAAAAATTGAGTGAGGATATAAAATAGGTCGGCGCGTTGGGCGCACTACCAACCCAAATGTAAAACAGGGCGGACGGCCGATCCAAGCGGACAAATGCGCCGTCCGTTTGGATCGGCCCATTGAAGTTGCTCTAATGCATCCTGAACCGTATGGTCCACAATTCACACTTTCGGCGTAGAGCAATTGGTTAGAAACAATTTTTCAGGTACAGGCACAAAGCAAGATTACTTCACGCAATCAAGAGGATTCGAGAATTAAACTATATTCCAAATGAAAATGGTAGCCGAGTGTTACAAACAGCAGTCGTCACAGGACCAAGCGTTCTGAATACTTAAGGGAAACTAGGCGTAATAATTCAAGCTGGATTTCTTCTTTGCTTGCACCTGGATAATGCCTTCGTTGCATTGATCACCTGCATATGCAAACAGATAGGGTTGAGCGAAACAATACAGTTAAACATGCTTCGTGAGGAAGTGCACTTCAGGCAGTAAATCACATGCTACCAAGCCACAAAAAATGCTTCGAGATATCAAAGCAGCATCTACATATTGTATTTATGTTCCACTATGATTCTCTATTGTGTACTGGGCATCATTCTGTATTGCCAGTGCTTTCTATTAATCACCATTTTAAGAATCATTCCTATATACTGGTTCTTGCTTCAGTCTGAGATTGAAGTTTCTTGATTTTATCCTATTAGATTCCAAACCTGACTTTGGGCGATTGCTTGAGGGAGTTTCCACTTCTCTTTTTGTGTGTGATTCTTGCTATAATGGACGAATTGGTCATGTTGTGTGCATACTGCTGAAGCACCTATTGAGTTTAAATCATCTGAAGAATGGGACAGAAGTGATGATAATAAGATAATAGTATTTCTTAAGCCTATATTTAGTTTTCCCTTCCTTTTACACTAAAATGTGTACTAACATTTCTTGAGAACAGAACTAGGGTAGTGCACATATATGATTTATTTATTCTTCTTTCATATTGGAGAGAGTGGTAGTACCTTGCTGATTACACTAATTTTGTCCTATTAGAGGGTTCTGTATATTCTCTAGCTACTTAATGATTTCTTTCTTGGCTGTGATTTATTTGGTATTTGAGGTGCTAACAAATAGGAGTTGTGACAGAAAAATGTCGTTTTATTTGCTCTCATGTGACAAGCATGCCCAGAGTCTTGCGAGTTATAGCCGTGTTGAGATATGCTATGGTTTATTATGTCTTTATTTCATGTTTATTTCAGGCTTGTTTTGTGGCCTCAAATCCAATGTATCCTTGATTCTGTAATTATTGAATAAATGTCTGCATTCTGCGTTCAGTTCTGTAACATAGAAGTGTTGGCGTGCTTCTTTTCATCTCCAGCCAACTGGTCCATCATTTCTCTGGTTTAATAAAAAGGAAAATATTGTTCTTTTTGTAGCTCAGTGGCACTTATTGCCTTATGGAGGCTGATTCTTAAATTGCCTAATTAACAAGCAACACTTAAATGTAGATGGTTATCCTTTGCCAACTCTTTAGTAATATATCGGATTTTCCCATATCATGTTCATGACAAAGATGTGTATGTGTGTGGACATGTGTGTGTGTCTGTGTGTGTGTGCGCGTGCGCGTGTGCGTGTGCCATTGTATTAGGATTTAAAGTTTGGGTCTCCTCTGGTTTAGTTACTTCCTCCTCCTATTCTAATGCTGATGCTTTGCTTTTGTGATTGCAGATCGACTTGCAATGTTGAGCAGATCACCATGTTAAAAGATGAGCATTTAGAGAAGTGTGTGCTCGCCAAGGATCCAATGGGTTTCTGAAGAGTTGGCTGCACATCGTTGGTGTCCGATGCACTATCAGGTATACATGAGGTCCGCTCTTGGTTTTACCTTGGTCTTGTAGTTAGCAAATCAATTTTTTTTGGAATGTTCGACTTTAATTACATTTAGATAGTCTTTCACCCATCCATATCTTTGAGATTTGAGACCAGGGTGCACGCCACAAATATGTCAACCATGATGTCAGGAGCCCCTTAATTTCCTCTTCCTTTTGGGTGTGAGCATCGTTGATTGCTAATAGCAAAGAAATTAAAAAAGAAGAAGAATATAAAAGTAACTTCATTTTTTACATGGCTTGATTTAAATTTTTGTGTACATGTTCTTTGATGAGATAGTCTCCTATGTCTGTCAGGTCCAGTACTAGATTTTTTTTGACTCAGAACCAACAACCCCAATTTAAATGAAATATAGATACACACAATATTTGTAAGCTACTACGGGAATTTAGAGGTGGTCATAGATATCTTGGTCAACCCAAATAGATAAAGAACACACATGAATCCAGGCT
>NC_041390.1:607674971-607690508 GCF_002162155.2 Triticum dicoccoides
TTTTCCATATGATCACGATGTAGAGGCTAGGAGAACTATCTCCTTTTCATTATATGCATAAGTAGTGCAGATTATTCTGTAGGGAATTATTTCCTGTTTTATCGCATGTTGCTACTCTGTGTTAGGTGATCATTATAGCCATATAATGCCACTAGATGTAGTGCCAGATATCTCCTTTATTGCTTCAGTTTTAATTAATTAGGAAACTGGAGCGGGGTATTAAGTTGGATCCCCCCTCGTTTCTTTGAGACCTTCTGATCATGTGCTTATTTTAGTGGCTCTGTCCTTGGATGGTCATTTCTGATGAGTGATAACCAGGGCAGTTTCACTTCCAGAAACAAGAGAAGAGGGTCTCACCGAGCCTCCTCAGAGCTCAGCGACTTTCGGCCGTCGGATGCGTTCGCTTGATGGAGTTTGGGTCGTCGGATCAAGCCATCGGACGTACTCTGCCGTCGGATCTGGAGTAGCACTATAGGAATGAATAGTTACTGCCTCCTCGCGTTGTCGCTTACTCTGTCTGTTCGACCGGGACTAGCTGACATGTGGGGCCCCTCGTGGGTGGGCTGCGTTTGTCAGTGACCGTGGCCGCGGGTGTGGCATGTTCGTCCCGTCGCGCGCACCGACGGGTAAATATCCCACGCCACTGCACGTAATATCTTGCCCCCACCGAGGTTATTTCGGTCTTTTTGCATCTAGGCCTCGTGCGTGGTGGGCGGTGGTTGGCCCGTGCGGCTATGGAGTGGGGGAGGGCAGCGGCTTGCCTCTTCGTGCTCCCATTCGCCCCCTTCTCTCTGGGTCTCCTCTCCTCTCGCCGCCGATGCTCGTGTCAGAGGCTATTCTTGCTAGGGCGATGATGATTAACTGTGGCTGAAATAAGTGTGCCTTTGAGCAATCGAGGCACCTGTGGGTATCAAGTTGGATCCGCCGCAGCCACCAAAGCCCATCCCGTTCCTTCCCCTTCCCCCGCGCCTGGCTCGCTCACGCCGCGGCGACCCCCTGGATTCCCTACGCCGCCGCCCCCGCCCCCGCCCCCCAGGCCGCGGATCTGGGACCCGGACCTGTCACCACCGAGATCCACGAGGTCGGGCTCCTCGATGGTCCCCGAGTCCCCAGAGTTTGCGGTGGTCGGCGCCTCGCGTGCACCGCGCCCCGACGCGCTCGGTTCCAAGAGGGTGCGCTTCGATGGCTGCTCCCCAAGCTCTGGCGCCAAGAGGGGAAAAGCGGCAACCACCATTAATGAAGCCCCCGCAGCTCCAGCTGGAAATCCCTCTCGCGATGCATTCAAGTCGAAGATCCGGCCATGAATGCGCCTGGTTGCTTCCCCAACTCCCATTCAAGAGATTCGGCGGAAGCTCATCAACACCCATGGCTGTTGGTGCGCCCTGCTCACTGGTGGCGCCATCAAGGCGCGACGGGTCAGAGGCAGCAGCCGCGCGGCGCGCGTGTCCCGTCAAGCAGCAATGGAGACAGATCCCGGTCAAGCTCACATTCAAGAGGTTCTCATTCAAGTGACTGGTGCAGATCAATCAAGCCTAGCAAGCGGCGATGCTACCGTTGCAAGCAGAGGGGGCATAAATCCTCTGAGTGTCGCGACCCTATTGTCTGCAACCTCTGTGGCAGGCAAGGTCACCGCGCCTCTTGCTGCAGCCTTCACCCAAGAAACAGCCGCCCCTCCCCACCACGCCAAGCTCAAGCCCCGGCCATGCCTCCGCGTCGCAACCAGGCTCGATTGGGGGATGCGGCCTCACGCCCGGCGGAGGGCTTCATTGCTACGGTCTCTACTCCGGCCATGGACGCCCAGGCAGCCGGCCTGGCCTCCCTTGCTGCTCTTGTCTGGCTCGGCGGGAACCGGCCTCGAGTCAACGCAGCCACCATTGCTGAAGCCATCCACAGCAAGTTTGGCGTGCCCCTGGAGGTCTTCCGTGTTGTGCCGCATCAGCCAGAGGATTTCCTGGTGCGGTTCGACTTCCCGCACCACCAAGCTCAGGTTACGTTGCTGGGAAGATTTCGTCATGGCAGCCTTGACATTCATGCGGCCCCCTGGTCCCCACTCACTAGGGCCACGGCCGCTTCCTTCCACCACCATGTTCACCTTTGCTTGGAGGAAGTGCCACTTCAAGCCTGGGATGTTGATGTAGTCAGCAAGATTGTTGGCAGCTCCTGCATCAACCACTACCTTGACGTGGCAACGGTGCAGAGGGAAGACGCGCAGACCCTCAATCTGTGGGCTTGGTGCTCAAACCCTTCTGCCATACCCAAGGTCATGTGGGTGACCATTGTCAGACAATGAGGTTTCGGTTTCGGCATCCCCTTTGCGTGGCCGCAGAGGGCTCACCTATCGGGTCCTCGTGCATCTGGACCGGTCGGAAGATTTCTCACCCTCCAGTGATGGGCACTTCCCTTCACGCCCGCACTCCTCGGACAAGTTTGACTGGCACTATCAGATCGTCGACGGCGAGTCCTCTCAGCGCGACAGGCAGCCTGCCGTACCTCGACGCTCCGATGACCGGCGTCGCAGGGACGATGACGACTGGGACTGGCAGGACGGCCATGGTCGGGATGTGGAGACCCGTGGTCGTCGCGAAGATCATGGCGGCTCATGGCGGGACAGGCTTTTCCGAAGCCGTTCGCGTCCTGCAGACCGGCGTGATGATGCGCGTAGCCGCGGCCGTGAAGATAGAAGAGATGGAGGACGCAGACACGGGTACGAGCAGGAGGCTTACTACCTCCGTGTCGATCGCTCCAAGGTGCAGGTTCTTCCTGGAGGTGCCGTCATCCCTACTGCTGGCCGTCGTCGGAGGGATGTGTCCCCAGTGTCTTGCCGCCGCTCCGGCACTGCCTTTGCTGCCCGCGCTTCGGCCATGCCCAGAAGACGCACCCGCTCCCCTGTGGCTGCTCTAGCATGGCGCATCAGGAAGTTGGGGACAAGCCTTGGCGCCTGCTTCTCCCCAGCATTGACCACGCCGTCCTCAGCTGCGTGCGAGCGTGTGCATGACGCCTCGCCTGCTTCGACCGTGGTGGTTGCAGAGCCGGATGGCGCCTCCCCTCCTGCCGTGCTGGAGTCGCACCTCCAGCCTGCTCCTGCGAGGGGCTTCGCGCCACTTCTCAGCGCCGAGGAGGCTACCTCGAGTCCGCTCCGCCTCCTTTCCCGAGGCCATGGATGGGGTCCGGCGCCTGCGGCACCAACTGAAGATGAAGGTCGTGGCCGCTCCCCACCACCAGCTCCGAGGTCAGCCTCCTGTAAGATCATGGCTTCTTCGTCACGTGGAGACTGGCTACGCAGGGTTCAAGTTTGCCCGGTCTCTGCGGCGATCTCCCCAGCCCAGTCCTCGCCTGTCACTCCCGTCTTCCAGGCAGGGATTGCTGCCCCGGCCCCTGCTCACGCTCCCTCAAGCTCGTCGCCGCTCTTTGTACCGCTGCAGCCCGCCATCCTTGCTGATCCAATTGCAGTGGCTCCCAGAGCTCTAAAGAACCGGCGCAAGACGCTCGCCGACATCACTGGCTTCAACCTCGGAAGGTGTAGCCCAGACTCAAAGAGAAGCAGCAAACCGTCCCCATCGCGCAACTGGCTGAGCAGCTCCTCTACCGCAGGTTGGGGATTGTTGCTGATGGTGAGCCTGTCACGGAGGCGGCCATTGGCAGGTACGTGGAGCTGTTCAAGGGCCAACTCCCTGACACCGACATCGCCGTGGCGGCTTTGCGAGCCATTTTCCAGCTCGATTGCGACCTTGCTACTGCCGTTGAAGATGCTCTGATTGAGCACGGAGGTGTGGCGGCTCCTGAGCTACAGGATGGACTTGGCGGCGCCTCGACCTCATGCTGATCCTGGGAAGATTGCCTGCTGCTGGAGTTAATTTGTTGCCAATGTTAGACAACTACCTGATTAGTGTAGCCATTTTAGTTCAGCGGATGGTCCCAGTTTGTACGCCTGTTTGTCCCAGACCATTGTTGTGTCTGCTGGAGGTTGCCTTGGCGAGGCGTTGGCCATGTGTGAGGCCTTTATCTGTAACTGGGAAGTGCCCTTTGATATTGAACCTTGTCTGTTTCCTATTCTGCTCACAACGATGTTTGTCTAGTGCTCAATGACAGATCAAAGCCACAACCTTGTTGTACTGAACTGGAACGTTCGTGGCCTAAACTGTCCTGCTCGCCGTGCGACCGTTCGCGAAACCATTGCCGCTACTCCTTGTCACCTTATATGCCTCCAAGAAACTAAACTCGAGCACGTCGACTCCTTCATCGCAAGCTCCATTGGTGGGCAGAGGCTGGGTAAATTCGCCCAACGCCCTGCTGTCGGCACCCATGGTGGAATCCTGATGCTCTGGGATGAGCTGTCAGTGAAGGTTGAGGATGTTCATTTCGGCGTGTACTCATTGTCGGCCAAGATTACCCTAGTGAGCTCCGGTCTCCCTTTCAAGATCACGTCGGTCGGTTTACGGCCCAACTCGCTCAAACCTCAAGGATGCCTTTTTCCAAGAGCTCATTCTGGAAAAACCACCCCCTGGGGATAGATGGCTTGTTAATGGAGACTTTAACCAAATACACCGAGCCCGGGACAAAAACCGCCCAAACGCATGTCATAGGCGGATTCTTAAATTCAGAGATGCTCTCAATGCTTGTGAGCTTAAGGAGATCCATCTTCAAAACCGCAAATTTACTTGGAGCAATGAATGAATCAACCCTACCATGAGCAAACCGGACACTTTCTTCTGCAACGAGGACTGGGACATCACCTTTGCTAATCACATCCTACACGCGATGTCTTCCTCCCTCTCCGATCACTGCCCTTTGCTCCTTGCCAATGTTGATGGCCCGGTCCGTCCTAAGACTTTCCGCTTCGAGAACTTTTGGATCAAAATGCTGGGCTTCAAGCATGCCGTCCAAAAGGCTTGGAACGATCCTTGTCAGGCCCTCTTCCATAAACTCAAGACGACTAGTCGGAGGCTCCGTTCTTGGAGTAAAACCATTTTCTCCAGAACCAAGGTTCAGCTACATATGGCTCTGGATGTCATTCTTCGTCTCGATTTCGCCCAAGAGTGCAGACGGTTGACGCCGGAAGAGTGTGATCTTAGGAGAAGACTAAAAAGAAGAGTCATTGGGCTGGCCGCTCTTGAGAGGGCTCGCAAATGGCAAAGCTCCAGAATTACAAGCTTGAAAGAGGGGGAAGCCAACACCAAATTCTTCCACCTTCGAATCAACCACCGGAGGAGGAAAAATTTTATTCATAGGCTCAAACAGGGGCCGGGCTGGGTCACCTCCCATGAGCATAAAACAGTGATTGTCCAGCGGCACTTCTCAGCCATCATGAAGAAGGGGCTGCCGAGGAAAAAGGACTTCAACTAGGACTACATCCCCGTGCCGAATGCGGATCTTTCTGAACTGGGGACTGCTTTTACCGAGGAAGAGATCAAGGCAGCGGTTTTCGACCTGCCAGGTGATAAGGCGCCAGGACCAGATGGTTTCACTGGAGTGTTCTTTAAGGACTGTTGGGATATTGTCAAGCCGGAGATCCTCAAGGTGATCAACCTTTTCTCAGACTTGCGCGTCAGCTCACTGCACTGGCTCAACTCCGCAAACATTGCGCTCATTCCAAAGAAAGACGGAGCAGAGGACATCACAGATTTTAGACCCATTAGTCTCATTCACGCCATCGCAAAAATTATTGCAAAGATGATGGCCTCTCGCCTTGCGCCTCACATGAACAACCTTGTCTCCCCTGCTCAGAGTGCATTCATCAAAAAAAGAAGTATCCATGACAACTTTTTGTATGTTAGGAACCTTGCCAGGCGACTGCATCGCAACAAAACCCCATCTTTGCTCTTCAAGTTGGACATTAAAAAGGCGTTCGACTCGGTCAGATGGGATTACCTCATGGATCTGATGCGCCATCGCGGATTCCCTATTAGATTTCGGGATTGGGTTTCGGCCCTCCTCTCCACGGCTTCCTCTAGGGTGCTACTCAATGGGGTTCCGGGGGAGCCGATTAAGCATGGCCAAGGGCTAAGGCAGGGAGACCCGTTTTCTCCGCTGCTTTTTGTTCTCGCCATCGATCCGCTTCATCATATCCTGGCAAAAGCGACCCTTCAAGGAAAGCTACACCCAATTGGCAGGCGATCTCCGGCTATCCGAGCCTCTTTGTATGCCGACGATGCTGCTATATTTGTGGCCCCATTCAAGGAGGATATCCAGTTCCTAGCAGACACTCTGAACTCCTTTGGTGAAGTCACCGGTTTAGTCACAAACTGTTTGAAGAGCAGTGTCGTCCCTATCCATTGTGCAGCCGTGGACTTGGACGAGGTGCTGCATTCCTTCCCGGCTACCAGGGCTACTTTCCCATTGAAATACCTCGGTTTGCCTCTTTCGGTGTCCCGTTTGAAAGCTGTCCATTTCCAATACCTCAAAGACAAGGCGGCTGCTAAACTCGTCCCGTGGCTAGGGAAGCACGTGGCTTTGCCTGGCCGTGCTGTCTTGGTCAAGGCGGTCCTCACTGCTATTGCCATCTACTCTATAACGCCGCTAGAGCTCCCGGCTGAGGTCCGGGAATATATTGACAAGCTCCGTCGGGCTTACTTGTGGGCTGGCTGCGACAAGGTGTCAGGCGGCAAGTGTAAAGTGAATTGGGAGCTGGTGTGCAAGCCCAAATCACTCGGAGGCCTTGGGATTCTAAACCTGGAGAAATTCGCTTCGGCCCTTAGGATTAGATGGCTTTGGCTCCTCTGGACCGATCCATCGAAGCCCTGGATTGGTCTGGGAAACCCATGTACCGAGGCGGACAAGGTCCTCTTCGCCACAGCCACGACCGTCACCATTGGAGATGGAGCTACTGCTCTTTTTTGGGAGCCCTCCTGGCTTGACGGTTGGAGGCCGAAAGATGTTGCTCCCAAAATTTTTGAGTGTTCCAAAAAGAAGAAGTCGACGGTCCAGGAAGCCTTGCAAAACAACTTCTGGGTGAGTCAAATTAATCCGCATCAAGGTCTCTCCCTGGAACACATTCAGCAGTTCACCTCCCTTTGGGAGAAGATCAGTGCCACTCATCTTGTGGCTGATGCCCCTGATAGGATTACTTGGAAATTCACTATGGATGGCACCTACTCAGCAAAGTCAGCCTACAATGTGCAATTTGAAGGACACACACGCTCGCCCATGCATGTGACTGTTTGGAAATCTTGGGCGCCGCCGAAATGCAAATTTTTCGCCTGGCTCGTGATGCAAAATAGAGTCTGGACTGCTGATAGATTCGCGCGCCGTGGATGGCCAAACTGTGGTCTCTGCCCCCTCTGTATGCAAACCGAAGAATCCTCCACGCATCTTCTTTGCCACTGTCGTTTTTCTGTAAGGGTGTGGTGCGACATTGTCCAATGGCTTGGGCTCCAAGATGTCATCCCTACGGAGTGGAGCACTGCTACTTCGGTGAAAGATTGGTGGCTCCGGATCGCCCAATCGAGGGCCCCTTCGCGGTCAGCGATGACCTCCCTTTTGATGCTCGTCTCTTGGGAGATTTGGAAAGAGCGCAATGCGAGAGTCTTCCGCAACTCGGCGACCCCCACCGCGGTGCTAGTGCGAAACATTAAGGAGGAAGTTAGATTATGGGTGATGGCGGGAGCGAAAAACTTGGGCGTTGTAATGCCGCGAGAGTGATAGACTTTTTTTACCCTCTCTAGGGAGCCTTGTCTTAAACCCTCTTCTTTATTTATGAAAATGGCAAGCCTTTTGCCTTGTTTCAAAAAAAAATCTTCCATTATCTACCATCCATAAAGGAACCAGTGTGACAAAAGAACAAGAGTCGGCAAAAACCTCTGTAGCATCCCTGCGCGTAGAGCAAGCATGCCAGCTTTCACACAAACAGCCTTCAGCTGTGCACCGTTGAAATCATCAGTTGAACGAGCCAGCTCCTCAAAGTTGACATCAGGATGTACGTTCATCTTTCTTGAGTCTACAAGATAGAACGCAGAACAAACTTCTTTTGAGTCCACAAAACCAAAAGGTAAGCAATTTTTTGCAATAGGAGTTGTCAGCCTTTAACAAATTGCAAGAGACATACTTACAAAATCCTAGCTCTTGCTACTTCTGTCGGATGAGGGAACTCAATCTTGCGGTCCAGGCGACCAGAACGGAGTAAAGCAGGATCGAGAATATCTGCACGATTAGTTGCAGCTATCATCTGCAAGTCACAAAACAACAACGTGTTCAGGAAACAGGATGAATAAAACATCTGATCAGGTTCAGGTATTCATCATCTCTCAAATTATGACAAGCCAATTTGTGGCTACTCATTAATCAATCAAATAAAAAATCCATTTTATCGAATTACTGTTTTCAAAACTAGTTAGGCCAAACCATCAGTACAAAAGAAATTATCTTTACAGGTTGAGCTTGCATGCATTCAGATTACAGAGAAAAATATTAGGACATGGTGACCTTTATCCTCTCAGCACTGCTAAATCCATCTAGCTGATTCAGCAACTCCAACATGGTTCGTTGGACTTCTCTGTCACCACTAACTTCACTGCAGTCAAATAGAAAAAGAAAAATACAAACAATATCAAATATATACTTCCCGGTAAAAAGATCATATCTAGTTGCAAGTAATCAATATCTTAACCCTGCATTAATAGGTTAACAACATCATCACATATGATATGCAGCATATGCTGAAAGTAGTTAAGATGTATTTATCTCTGAAGTATAAATCATGAACAGTTTCTCTTATTTTACATATGATGACATAGAAGGTTGATGGAGTGTTCAACTTGCAGGGATACCAACTGATTTTCTTCATACAAAGATTATACCACGGTGTTCATCAGACAATTCGCCAAATTAAAAACAAGAGTAACGACATAACGAGACATACTTCAACCACAATAGGTAAAGAGACACTAAGCATTTACGCTGGACTAACTAAAAAATCACAACGCTTATGGTACAAACGATGCATGCAAAATAAAAAATGCACCTGTCAAAACGCTTTGTTCCAATTGCATCAATCTCATCAATAAAAATGATGCAGGGGGCCTTCTCCTTTGCCAGCTCAAATGCATCTCGGACGAGCTTTGCCCCGTCACCGATGAACATCTGAAACAATTCACAAAATGTTAATATCTGACTGAAAGATATCCAGAAGAACTAAAAAATGCTGGACCCAGGAATATTACAGATGCAAATGGACATTCTAAGTTTGAACCAGCAATTTTAGATGCAAATCGATATTCTATGTCTTATCCTGAGCCAATGATGCTAATCACTATTAACTACAGAGTTATAAGGATTACAATCAAAGTTCATTTGAGTGTGAAGAAAGATACAATCATCTTAACAGAACTGATCATAGTCTGCAAAGCATGCCAAAGCAGTGTTCAATGATTGGTAGAATAAGCAGCTAACCCTCGAATAAGTCAATCAGCATGACATCTAGTTCATTAAAATGAATAATAATATGATATTGCACATTCTGCTTTCAATGACTTTAACATCAAAAGTTAGTTACCTGGACTAGCTGCGGACCAGCAAGTTTCAGAAAGGTTTCATTGGTTTGTGCAGCACATGCACGAGCCGTCAACGTCTTTCCCGTCCCAGGTGGTCCATATAAAAGAACTCCTTTCGGGGGACAAACTCCCAACTTCTGAAATTGCTCCTTGTGTGTCATTGGCAACACTATAGCTTCAACGAGTTCCTAAATCTGCATTAGAAATTAGACAATTACAAAATCAGAACATGAGGGAGCGAATAAAAGCAAACAATTATCAACTAAAAATATTCTGACGTAAGAACTTAACATTATACTGCCTACAGAAAGATAAACTGGCAATCAGCCTATTGTTTCCATCATCTAAAATGTGAAGTAAATACCTCTTTCTCAAGGCCACCAATGTCATTATAATCCTCCGTAGGCTTTTCATCTACCTCCATTACCTTTACTCGAGAGTCATATCCCAAAGGTAGCGTGTCTAATATCAAGTAGCTGTCCTTGTTGACTCCAACCAAATCACCAGGCTTGAGGTTGTCAGGGTCAACAAGCCCAATCACAGGAAGGAATAAGTCTGCAATCAAGAACAGAAAAGGAACGGAGAAGCCTTGAGCAGCAAGTCCAACTCTTTACAGCACGTAAATAAATTGATTCTCTAAAACAGCAAAGATTGCCCAACTAATGAGATCCATCAAATGGTATGTGGAAATAAACCATGTCAAGTTCCAAACATCCAAATTAAAATAGTCCATATAGGCTCATAAATGAAAGGGTTGTTATGGATACAGATAAATTAACCAAGTAAAATGCTGTACGCAGGCAGGGATAGGAATATTGATGCTGCAAGGTACTAGAATGTGATGTCTGACATAATAAATTCAGCTACTTGTGATTGATGTGTCATGGTATCAACTCCCAGGAAAACTTACACAGTTAACAAGCCAACCTCAGGTGAAATATAAAATGGTGGTGTTTATAGCCTATAGGAGAGTTCTCAAAATTAAAATCTACTTAAGAATTTTACTGTGTGTTTGCAACTAATGGAGAAGTTCCATGGTGTCAAAGATTACAACACCTGCTCTCGTACAAAGTTACCTAACTAGGACCCTGAGACTTGATGATTGTACCAAACCTACAACACTGGCACATCCCTAACTTGTGTTGTACTCATTGGCTCTCCAAAATATAGGCAGAAACACTAAAATCGGAGACAACCTGAACACACACAACTAATCAACCATGGAGCATCTTTCCTCTCTGAGTACTTGTTTCTATGGCACCAACCACCGGCATGCCTGGGCTACATCCACGACAGTTCATGCATATACAGTTGGAGTAGATGTAGTAACAGATACTAGAGATGTAAGCACCACAGCAAGTTCGAGCAAATTTATTTACCTGTCTTGTGGATGTCTTAAGAACAACACATTTTCCTTTCCTCTGTGAGTCCAGATCTATATTAGCACCATCCTCTCCAGGTTCATTTCAAAAATCTGAAATAGTTGATAAATTACGTTAGTAGATTTCCAAGTACAAATGCATCTGAAGTCAAGATATTTATCAGCAACCTGGCAAACTATAACCTTGAAAATATCAATTCTGAGTTTAAGGAAAAGACAAAATGAGTGCAGCAGTTTATCCTTGCCAGATAAGTTATCAGAAGCTAATGAACAACAGCACTGATACACACCAACTGATTCCAGAGAGCTACCACATAGCAAGCAATACAGTTGCAATTGATTTACTACCTCCTAGATGATTTACAAGGTTGATCACAAGAGAGAAATTGGCGTGTAACTATGTGTTTCTGTGACGTCAAACATTTCCAGCAAACTAAACTAGGGCGTACAGTCACTGACCCCTCATCAATCAGCACGAAGTGAAGCTCAAAACTAGAGCATGTGAAGTCACACGCTACTCTGGGCTACTAATCTGGCTTGCACGAACTAATACTGGATTGGGGAATCGTGAATCCGGCATGAATGAAATCGGTACAGAAACCCATAATTTCCGCATCCAAATCGGTACAGAAATCCTTGACGGTGTTGCCGACGAGGTAGGGCAGCTGCTTGTTGAGCTTGATCATCTCCTGGTTCTCCTTGATCTTGTCCCTGACGTTCTCGAGCTCCAGGTTGTTCCGCTGCAGCTCGTCCTGCACCCCCGCGAACAGACAAACTAGATCAGGCGGCCCTGGACCGACGGGACGGGATAGCGGCTGCTAGGGTTCGGGGGAGGGGGGGCGTACCTTGAGGACGCGGACCTCGTTGTCGAGGAGGCGGGTGGCCCGGACGATGTCCTCCGTGGACATGGAGTCGAGCTGGTCGGTCTCCGACGAGTCGTCGACGGCCATCGCGGCGGCGCCGGCGTCCGTCGCGGGGGTGGGGGAGGACGACAGGACGCTCTGCTGCGGCCTGGCTTTGGCTTTGGCTTGAGCTTCAGGTGAATGAAGATTGGTACTATAAAAAATGATGTTTTGTTGTATAAAAATAAAAAATACATAAATGTAAAAAGTGTCAATACAAATAACTAGAGAAAAGAGCCAAGCAAAAAGAAGAGGATCGTTGTTTTCCTCTCGTCCCTGGCGGCTGGAACCCTAGACGCCGCCAGGGGAGGCCGATCTTCCAAGGCCGTTCTCCGGCGGCGACCTTGGTCGTCGGTGATGAGAGGGGTCGCCAGATTCACGCGTGTGGGTCATTTTTACTCCCTCGCAGTCTAGTTTTTTAGGTTGTTTATCTTCTTTGCTTCAGCGGCGACGATGACAATGTTGAATAAAGATTCTTCTGATTCTTCCCTGACGAGGCTATCGGTTCTATGGTTGGGATAGATTTAGAAACCAGTCTGTTCAAGTAAGGATGGTGTGACGGCGGCGGCATCCTTGTGGTGGACCTGTGTCCTCGGGCTCCGCCGTTGCGACGGCGTTTGCTCACGCGTCGGCGTGGAGCTTGGGAGGTAGTCCAGGAGCGGATGCAGATTGTGGTCTGCATCAATGACATCTGGAAGACGGAGCATGTGTTGGGCTCGTGGTTCGTGGATGGCAGGTATCGCTTCCTCCTTCGGCGTTTTAGTCGTGGTGGGGTGCCTGATCTGGAGTTCGATGGCGTGTCCGGGGTGTTGCCCCGGTCTGATTCGTTCAACGGTAAGGGCTTCACTTTCGGTGAGCCACCTTGAAGGTCCGCAAAGCTGCATATCAGCGGTGGAGCCGCGTCGAGCTCGGGTGAAGAGGTGATTCATCATTCTTTTATTTAGTGGCTACTGTGGTGGTGCCGGAGGCAGGTGACGGGCATTGATATCAAGCTCAGAGATATTCTGCCATCTTTTTAGTTTTGTCATGTCGGTCTTTACGTGACTTTTACTTTATTCTTTATAATATGAACGAGACACGTATTACCATGAAAAAATAACTAGAGAAAATAGAACGAAAGATAGTGAATTGCAGAACCTATGTAGTAGAAGATTGCTTCTCCGGCAACCGTGCTAGAGAGAACTTCTTGCTCCAGGTAAGTTGTCTTAGCAGCAAATGTTTGGTCCCCAAGTGCAAGGGCTTATATATAGTAGCCATGTTATCCCCAATACAATTTCCTTTATAATTATAACCCTAAAAAAACTTCGCCTATAATTAGCCTGACATATATGTCCCATCTGTCTGTGGCTAATCTCTCTCTCTCTCTCTCGTGCGAGTGAACATGCGACTCCAGCGACCAATGCCAATGTGAGAGCGAGGGTCTAACGTGCGCAAAGCAGGTGGCATACGACGGCGAGGAGTGGGCGACCTGTTGTTGTGGCTTTCCCTATATGCGGAACCGCTAGAGATGCTCTTAGATATGAACTTCTCCCACTGTCTGACTCTTCTAGAGCCTAGAATACGTTATATGAGCGCATCTGAACATTTCAGTTGCTACTTGCTCGAGTAGCTTTGCCGTCAACATTAGCTCCTCTTGGCCTTCCAGATCTGACTACAAAATGGACCATGAGCTTAGCAAACGATAGGATACCGTTGCGGAGGGAATTGATTGATTAAAATTTAGCTTGATATCATGAGAACCATAATTAAAAAATACATAATACTTATTTTATTTGATTATATATAGTTGTAACAACATTTATTGAATATAAGTAGAATAATTAAATGAAAAAAAACGTGCACGGTTGAATGTTATGGTGGATCTTTTCTCATACATGATTAAATATTGTGGTGCGTCTCTTCCAATACTACATAGTTGCATGTTAAGGTGGATCTTATCCCATTCATAATTGTATTATGAGTTGGCATGTTTGCATGTTGAGATAAATAATATAGAATAACAAACGACAGACTGAGTTATGCCCAGTTTGTATCAATTTTGAGCGGATCTCAAGCTAGCTTCGAGCATAAGACGAGGGAAGATCTATTTATCTAAGGCGAGTTTTCAACTATATAGACCACAACAACATCATAAGAAAGTCACTATAAAATATTACTCTAATTAACACCATGCTAGTATAAATTTATTCAAAGTAGCTTAGCTCATTCTCTCTCAGCAGGAAACTGTTATTCCAGTACCTAATTTTAACACATGACAAATATCTAACTGTGATAACAAATTACTGGCCAAAGATCATAAAAAGTTCTAGCATAGTGCGCATGTTGATGTCGAGCTAAAATCGAGTGAGGTAGTGTTGGCTCACGATTGGCTCATTTTACGGTCGAGCTACACAAAACGTTTGTATTTGGCTCATTTCTTTTTGAGTCGACCTCGTTGGGGGTGAATATCTGGTGCACCGGTGCTTGTGGTGCTACCGGTGCACCGAACTCACATTGCACTTTTAAAATGTTCAAAAAAATATGAAAACTATTTTGCACATTCAGACAACATCAACATGGGTTGTCACAAAATTTCATGGCAAAATTCGAAAAATAGCTTGGAAAACAAAAATGACAGATTCAACACTAAATAGTATATAACATAAGATGGGCTTTAGATTTGGCCCATTATCACACTAATGTCAAATTTGTCATTTTTGTATCTCAAGAAATATTTCAAATTTTGGTACAAAATTTTGTGACAACATACTTTAATATTGTGTCAATGTGCTAGATGTTTTTTTTTCAGATTTTTTAAAGTGCTCTAAGGCATTCGGTGCACCGGTAGCACCACAAATGAGGGTGCACCGGATACATTCCCTTGTGGAAAGAGGTAATGATGGTGATTCCCCAGCATGCGCTTCATTTTTTTTGTGGTAGGCTCGGGGCCTTGGTTGGGCTTTTCCACAGGCAGCCTAGCTCGATGTTGGGTCGGGCCTGGTTTGGTTGTCTTTCTCCTACCTTTTTTCGTTATCTTTTCCGGAAAAGGAAAACAAAAGTATAAATGACACTGTGTACCCAAAACAAACGCGCTCCCAAGGTCCCCTACGTCCCTTTTCAAAATTAAATTGTTTGAACATAGATTTAGATCATTTACACCCATGATTGTCTAATTTGGCTCCATGTACGTTCGTAAGCGCGTCCAGACAAGGTCCGAGCGTATCCTCTTTGAGCTCCTATTTGTCCGTGTACATAGCATGTCTCATAAATTGTCCGTACACATGCATGCTGATTGGTGGGTGGTTCATGGTCCCACTAGAGAGAGAAAAGAAAGAACAAAAAAGAGAAAAAGGTGGTCCCGAGCCGGCTAAACCAGGCGTGATGGACTGCCCGGACATGCCCAGACAACCTCATATGCTCCCCCCTGTACGGGGCGGGTTCGGAGGTTTGCGGACAACATACACTTATAGGGATAAAGTGAGGGAAAAAATTATATGAGACCAAGTCTCACGGGCTAGCAGGTGAGACCCACCCTGATGGATGACACGAGGCATTCACGAATCATAAAAGCATCTAATCTCCCCCCCTGATTTAAGTGGGGGTGGGGTAGATACTTTAAGTGGGGGTGGGGTAGATACTTTATGATTCGTGAATGCCGCGTGTTATCCATCAGGGTGAGTCTCACATGCTAACCTGTGAGACTTGGTCTCATATAATTCTTTTTCCAAAGTGAGGGGGTCTAATATGGTACTCGTTTTTACTTTCGGGTTGTTCGCTTGGGCATATAGAG